>NC_043020.1:1848579-1851079 GCF_006345805.1 Octopus sinensis | reverse complement strand
AAGACCGGAGCCTGGTGCAGCCTTCTGGCTTCCCAGATCCCCGGTCGAACCGTCCAACCCATGCTAGCATGGAGAACGGACGTTAAACGATGATGATGATGATGATGATGATGATTATTACTATTATTATTATTATTATTATTATTATTATTATTATTATTATTATTATTATTATTAACCATTGTCCCTTTGCAGAATACTCCGGTTGGTACGGAAGTATTTCGGGCCTCTGACTTTACCACCGATAAAGATTTCCAGCACTTCTACTCTACTCAATGAAACAACACAACGTCGTAAGTCTAACTGTTTAAATTCGCATCAACTCTCATATATTCCTCATTGCCTCTTGTTTTTTGTTGTTTCATTTTAAAACTACATTCTTGTAATTACTTAATGAGGGAAATATTTCTGAAAAGAAACCTAATTTCCAATAAAATGAATCGAACTCCATATTTCTAAAATCGATATTGTATATTCAATATTGTAATAAGAACCGCGTTTGTTTATCTCTCCGTCCGTGCGTCCCTGTCGGTCCGTCACACGCTTATCTCCGATCAGGATAATTTCCAAGTGTTAAGACATCAGTGACGTCACAGTAAGTAATTTCGATGACGCCATATTTGATATTCACAGATATTCATTTATTAAATGAAAATGAATATTTCACACTCAAAGCTGTGTGGAAAAGTGGGAGACAAAAGGTGGGGAAACTGGAAGATAGAAAGGAAAAGTAATAAAGACTTCCCTCAGGAAAATAGTTAATTCTATTGTGAACCTATTATAATTTATTGAATGTAGGTGTTTCTAATATTTGAAACCATTTCTTTTCGTTGTGGGCAAAATATTTTACTGAAAAAATATCTAGTCAGTGAAAGAGTAAATACTACTATTTGTAAAGCAAATACGTTAGTTTCCGTTTAAATATATATTGATAAATAACAAGTGTGAAATTAGAAAGAAAATCTTCATTACAGCATTATCGCAAATAAATGATTCACTGAGGTTTATTATCGATCACTTGGTATATGTTTTAGGAAATTTTAGCTACGATATTTCACTGGAATAGGAAATTTTAGCTACGACATTTCACTGAAATGACAGGTTAATATTGGGTTGGCCGGAAAGTTCGTGCCGATTTTTAAAGGAACGAAAAAGGTCAATAAATACTTGCCATTACATTTTTAATCAGCTAAATATGAACCATTTTGTTACACAATGTGTCTCCATCTTACCTTTAACTTGAAAATACCCTCTTCCCAGAATTGAGGTGGTTTCATGGCAAAGAATTCATCAAGGTGTCTTTTTACGTCATCCAAGGAATTGAAATTTTTACCATTAAGACTATTCTGCGGAGACCTGAATAAGGGGAAATCTGAAGGAGCAATATCTGGTGAATATGGAGGGTAGGGTAACGCATCCCAGCCGAGCTGAAGCAATTTTTGTCTGGTTCCCAAAGCATCAAGTGCCGAAAATGAACTTTCTTATCTTCCATTTGAAAGGGTTACAGAATTAACACAGGTTATAGGAACATAAATCTTCTTCCACAAAAAGATAGCTTAAACTGTGCTCTAAATGGAAGTGTAGTCAAATCCTATTTTATGGACTCAACCATGTTCTAAAATAAGTCGAAAGGTAAGCTACTATAAATCGGCACGAACTTTCCGGACAACCCAATACTAGAAAAATATAATAATTATAAAAAGAATTCCTTTTGTCATTCACTGTCCATCACAGATATTACTAATACACCACACATACATTCACAAATGTAGGAGCTTTATATGGTTACCCGGCTTGCTGGACATAGCAAATCTTTAAATCAACAAAAAGAAAAAAACTATAATAATAATAATAATACAGACATTGACTAGGGACATTCAATTATTTAGAGGTCGTGTGACTAAATGTGAATATCCTACAATGTATAAAGTTATCTTGTAGAAGATAAGATAAAATATGATTTAAATAATAATTTTAAGTGAAATTGTATTAAAAAATAACTTATTAAACCGTCAAAATTCAATATTTTAAACAATTAAAAATCAGAGATATAAATATATTTTTCTGAAAATGAAATTAAGGGCAATTAATTAATTATTTCAATAAAAATTTACATTTAAAGTCAATATATTTTATATTAAATGTAGTAATTTCAAAGGAAACAGATTAAATTTAAAATGATAAAATGTTAGTGTCAGTAAAGCGACAATTATCGTACTAGAATTTATAAATGAAAACGATTTTCATTTTAAACCTTCTACATATTCTCCATCTTTGACAAAAAGGGAATATCAAGATTAATATTCATAAAAATACAAACTATATAAAAATTTAAAGAAAAATTCATTTAAACCATACAAATAGCAGAAAGTAAAGCGACACAGACACAGACACAAGCATATATATGTAATACGTATATATGTATACATATATATATCTATATATATATATATATATATATATATATATTATATAATATATATATATATTATATACAATA
>NC_043020.1:1833579-1843579 GCF_006345805.1 Octopus sinensis | reverse complement strand
TATCATTGATGTTGAAGACGTCGATGACCTGGGACCTGTTTTCGACCAAAAGAATAACAGTTTGAGTCTGGAGTTCTCCAAAACGCTCCCAATCTATATCTATAAAATCCAATACAACTATACGGTAAGCGAACAATGCCTACTTCCGCATGCGTTTATGTGTGTATGTGTGTGGGGGTTAAGTTAATATAACATGCGACATGTATCTGTGTACTCATGCATGTATGTACGCATGTATGTGTGCAAAGCATATATGTATGTATGTTTGTATGTATGTATGTATGTGTGTACGTATGCATGTATGTATGCATGCATGTATGTATGTACATATGTATGTGTTTATGTATGTATGCATGCTTGTATGTATATATGTATGTATGTATTATGTATGTATGCATGTATGTATATATGTATGTATGTATGTCTGTATGCATGCATGTATGTATGTATGTATGTATGTAGTATGCATGTATGTATGTGTGTGTATGTATGTATGTATGTATGTATGTTTATGTATGTATGCACGCATGTATGTATGTATGTATATATGTATGTATGTGTTATGTATGTATGCATGTATGTATATATGTATGAATCTATATATGTATGCATGTATGTATGTATGCATGTATGGATGGATGGATGGATGGATGGAAAAACTCTGAAGGCGCATGCGCCTCACATTCATAAGGCCGTGAGTTTGGTATAGAACTGTGCGTTGTGTCGTTGAGCAAGATACTTTATTTCTCGTTACTTCAGTGCATTCAGCTGACAAATGTAAGTTAGTAGCTGTGATTCCAAAGGACCAGCCTTATCACATTCTGTGTCACGCTGAATTTCTCCCGAGAACTACGCTGCCGTAACCACAGGAGTGCTAGTTTAATTGTGACGTCCCTGTTCGAATAAGATCGCAATACAGATGAGTAACCAATGATACGAACTCCTCATAACCTCATGTATATCCAAGTTCCAACAAAATTTTATACTTCATTTGTCCTCTAGATTTCTTTTGGTATTCTATGCATTTAAATGATTTACAGAATTTATGCCCGAAAGCGGAATGAAATAGAAAGTTTAGCTTCACATCTGCTATTGTCGAAATATATATTAACTCTTCAGTTTCTTCTGCTCTCGGGCACATACATAAATATATATAGATATGGTGTGTGTGTGTGTGAGAGAGAGAGAGAGAGAGAGAGAGAGAAAGAGCATGTGTGTACATAACACACATGCATATATAGATATACATGCACATATATGCGCACGTGCGTGTGCGTATTAACGGTGGACAATGTATGTATGCATATATATATATATATATATATATATATATATATATATATATATATATATATATATATACATATATATATATATAAACGGCGGAAAAAGATAAGTCTATAAATAATAGCGAGTCAAACTTTAGGCGACGATCTTCGAAGGAAAGAGTCGAAGACCTCCCGTCGTTCTGGAACCAATATTTTCTGAAACGTGACAGATGTTATACCAAAACAATCCTTCGAACTTATAACTCCATTTCAGAGGCTTTGTTCTTACCAGCATGAATGGCATATTTCTAAATTCTAAATTCTTATGGCATAAACGACTTTCAGTTCACGTTTGTAACAGCCAATCTTCCAAAAATGAACGAAAAAATCGAATTCTTTTACTATAGTGATAGAACGTCTGTCTTATTTAAGGATATGGGTTCGAATTCCGCGGGCATTGTGAGACGTTTTCCAACCAAGGTTGTTTTAACCCTTAATATTTACACACTATACAAGGAGGCGAGTTAACAGAATCGTTAGCACGGCGGACAGAATGCTTAGCAGCATTTCGCCCGTCTATACGTTCTGAATGTAAATTCCGCCGAGGTTGCCTTTGTCTCTCATCATTCAGGCGCAGGAGTGGCTGAGGGGTAAGAAGCTTGCTTCCCAACCACATGGTTTCGTGTTCAGTCCCATTGGGTGGCACCTTGAGCAAGTGTCCTCTACTGTAGCCTCGGGCCAACGCCTTGTGAGTGGATTTGGTAGACGGAAATTGTGTGTGCGTGTGCGTGTGTGTATGTGTGTGTGATTTTTATATCTGTGCTTTTCCCCCTCACCATCATTTGACAACTGATACTCGTGTGTTTACGTTACCGTAACTTAACGGTTCGGCAAAAGAGACCTATAGAATAAGTATTTGGCTTACAAGGAATAAGTCCTGGGGTCGTTTTTTGGACTAAAGGCGATGCTCCTGCATGGCTGTAGTCAAATGACAAAAGAGGTTTTGCGCAGCTTGTTCGTTCCACTGCCTGCGGTTTGATCTCACTGTAGGCTAATTTGGACACGAATTGACCAATACTTAGTGGAATTTGTTAGACAAACGTTGCTTTAAATTTTGCTTCAAATACACACACACACATAGATAGAAAGATATGTGTGTATGTATGTATATATATAAATATAGAATGGTCTTCGAATTATTTTACCAACGCATAAAGACAAATAGACATATATATATATATATATATATATATATATATAGAGAGAGAGAGAGAGAGAGAGAGAAATAGGTAGATAGATGGATAGATAGATAGATAGATAGATAGATAGATAGATAGATAGATAGATAGATAGATAGATAGATACATACATACATACATACATACATACATACATACATACATAGATGTGGTTGCGTGAGTGTGGGTGGATTAGTGTAAAATTATTTCAATTATTCTTTTTACGTTTTGCTTATCTCTCCACTTTCAGGGTGAAATCACTGTTAGTCCAGAAGCTGTCAGAGCAGTCGATGTTGAGAAAGAACATTATAATGTTAAATATTCTCTTGAAACTGGTTTGTATTTTATATTCGGATCCTAATTCTTAATTCACCTTCAGCTTCATTTCTGTCTTGTAACATAATCTTTTAAGCTACCAGTGACAGGAGCTGCTCTGTCCTGTATGGCACCCGTGTGTATCAGTGATATAATGGTGAGAGTGACCGCCAGAACAGACCCCTGCCGGTCTGGATTTGTGACAAAGCTATCATAGAAGTGTTCAAAACAAAAAGTAAAACATTTTAAGATAAAATGCTTTAGATGTGTGGCGTAGCAATAGAGGCCATAAAGCGTAAAGCATAACCATACACGGGTGGATTTGGTAGCACTCGGGTTGGTGCTACATAAAATGTAGCCAGCACATTATGTGGTTGGTGTTAGGAAGAGTATCCAACCAAGGGAACCATGCCAAAACAGAGAAATGGAACCTAAGAAGCTCTGCAGCCGGCCAACTCGTGTGAAATCATCTACCACGTGCCAGCATGGAGAGCAGACGTTAAATGAAGATTATATATATATATATATATTATATATATATATATATATATATACACATTTGTGTGTATGTATGTTTATATGCACATATATTATATATATATATGTATGTATGAATATATATACAAATACATATGAATATACATACATGTATATATATATATATCGACATATCGACATAAATATATATATATATATGCATTTATACATATATACATACATAAACATACACAAATATATATTTATGTATGCATATATATATATATATATATGTGTGTGTGTGTGTGTGTGTGTGTATACAAATACATATGTACATACATACATGTATATATATATATATTTATATATCGACATAAATATATATACACATATATATATATGCATTTATACATATATACATACATAACCATACATAAATATTATTTATGTATGCATATATATATATATATTATATATATATAATATATATATATATATATATCTATAGATCAATAAATGGTGGGTTTGTTGACCGCACGTGGAGAATGATATGTAAGGAAAAAATTTTTTAAAAAATGCAGAATGCTCAAATGAAAGAAAATTTCAATAAAATGAGAAAATGATAAAATATATAAATGTATATTTATTCAACCGGTTTTCGTCATTGTATGACTTGTCAAGAATATTTATGTTTTAAGAAGTTTTTTTTTAAAATTAGAAAGGGGAAAAAAAGAAAATTGCATTGTTTTTTTGTAAAAGAATAATGATAAAAATGTACAAAAATTAAAAAATAAGTTCTCCGATACATTGTGAGTTCGTTGTGTATCTGCGTTTTATGGTTGTTTACGAAAAAATTACCTTGAGGTGTTAAGATCCAAAGGGATTAAGAGCATGTGTTGTGTTGTTGTTAAATTCAGCATGTTTGCAGGACAGGAAGTAGTAGTAATTGTGGTCCTGGTTCTTCAGTTCCTGTGTTGTGAGTAAGGGGAGACAACTCTTTTGAGTTCTTCAATAAAACCCAAATTATAAAACTATCATTTTAGCTTCATTTGCATTATCTTTTTTATATAATTGCTTGTTAACTTAACTTTCAGATTTTAACACTTTATTTACATTATTTTCTAATAATATAAATCTGCATAGACAATTGCATTTCAAATTGTCATATAATTTATAATAAAAATGATAGTAATAACAACAATAGTAAAAATGATATTTAAAGAATATAAGTTTTAGCTTGAAGTGATGAATGCATGGTATCTTTATATATTTGTGTTAGTCCATCCATGAAAAGTGAGGTAGAGAAAGGAAGTTTGATCAACGAGGAGTTTGCATATTAAGTTGTGTTTGGAATTTTTCAATAAAGAGATTCTCCTTGTTAATTCTCTCCTGTGTGGTGATCCCGTCTTTACATTGGTAGAAGGGGAATATATAGAATTTGGGGTTTAAGTCTTTAGCACATGAGTCTAAGTGGTCACCAGTGGAATTTGTCGTATTCCGGAGATTTATTTGTTCTTTATGCACCGTTACTCGTTTACGTAACGGGAGACTCGTTTGTCCACATAATTATGTTGGCAACCAGCGCATGTGAGAACGTAGATAAGGTTCTCGGAGGAACAGAGAAGTTAGACTTGATTTATATATGTAGTTATATATATTATATATTATATATATATATATATATATATATATATATATATATAACATTGTATATATATAATATATATGCGTGTATATGTGTGCGTGTCTGTGTGTTTTGTGTGTCGGCAAGGCAGACATAAGTTCACAGATTGACACGATCAATAATTTCCCTAGAAGATAAATCTACGCGATGAGTATATTTTTTGTGGAATACAATACAGAAACGATAACCATTCTCACATATTCGATGTTATCACAGTTTTTTTTCTTTTTTCATTACATTTCTTTCCTTGTTTTTTTTTTTTGTTTTCTTTATTAATGATTTTTTTTTTGTTATTGTTATTGCTGTTCTTCTTCTTTCGCTATAATTACAATTCTGTATGTCTAATTACGTGGAAATATCCTTAGATGATGAGATATTATTTTGGGTAGTCTAAACGATAATCGTATTACGATGCGAAAAGGGAAATCACACGGCACAACGGCGGGATGTCGCTTCCACTCCAGACAAAGAACGAGAAGTGATAATAAGAAAAGAAATTATTCAAGCGTTAGATACAGCGTAAACAGAAGCTAATAATTAAATTCATTTTCTATAAGAAACCAATTTTTTTCTCGTTGGACAATGAAGATCCAAGTTAAAGGCAGCAATCAGACGATGCGATTTCGATAGCTATTGAAGTTAGTTGAATGTTTAGATGTTAATATGTTGCCTAGTAGACAAGCAAGCCGGACAAGGTGCTTAGCAGTATTTCGTCCGTCCTTACATTCTGAGTGCAAATTCCGTCAAGTTTACTTTGCCTTTCAGCCTTTCGGGATCGATAATATAAGTACCAGTTGAGCACTGGATTTCATTTATTTCTTAGCGTATTTATCGCTGACGACGAGAAAATTCTATATGAATTAACTCAGAAATCGGGGCTAATTCGATAATAACGAAATTTTTTAGAACTTTCTATCGGCTTGCTTCGAGACGCGAGCTTATAGTGATGAATTATATGGTTATTGACGATTTAAGTCTATTTTCGGTATATTTGCATTAGAATTTTTTCTTTTGCCCTTGTTTATAAATCTAACCTTTAAAGGTATTTTTTTAATATGCTGGCCATTGATAAAATGTTTTCGAAAATTTTATCCTATATCATATATATATATATATATGCCTGTGTGTAATTAATAATTTTTAATATAAATACGAGATCCAAAGTTTGGATGTGGAGTCAGATGATTAAACTGATTCCCGTATTTGATATTATTATCGTGGGTGATCAAATTTGTGCTCGACAAGATTTCGGTTCAGAAAGTTAAGAAATACCGCAATATCCACATTCTGTGCGACGCTCCTAAGATTCTCCTTAAGATATACAGCGTATCTAAAGAAAGTCTAGTTATATCACACACGTCATACAGAGAGCAATTTTTATGCAGTGAAGAATGAGATATCTGTAGGCAAGTAGCAAATGGTTAAGTACAAGAAGGTTTTGCACCACCTGATACAGTTTTAATAAGCAGACAATCAATATTTTTTTTGTCTTCCAGCAACGCCGTTGATTCTAGTCAATTATTTCGCCATCGATAGTGAAACAGGCCAAATGCGTCTGGAGAAAGAGCTAACGAGGAATATATCGCTTCCTGGTGTTATTATTATCAAGGTAGGTTGGAAAAACATGTATTTCTTCTTCTTCTTCTTCTTCTTCTTCTTCTTCTCCTCCTCCTCCTCCTCTTTCTTCGTCATCCTCTTCTTTTTCTTCTTCTTCTTCTTCGTCTTCTTCTTCGTCTTCTTCTTCTTCTTCTTCTTCTTCTCCTTCTTCGGTTTCTCTTCTTCTTCTTCATTTCTCCTTCTTCGTCTTTCTCTTTTCTTCATCTTTTCTTTTCTTCATATTCTTCGTTCTTCTTAGTCGACTTCTTATTTTCTTCTTCTTACTTCTTCTTCTTATTCGTATTCTTCTTCTTCTTCTTCTTCTTATCCTCCTCCTCCTTCTTTTTTTCTTCTTCTTCTTTTTCTTCATCTTCTTCTTCGTCTTCTTCGTCGACTTCTTCTTCTTCTTCTTCTACTTCTTCTTCTTCTTCGTCTTCTTCTTCTTCTTCTTCTCCTCCTCCTCCTCCTTCTTTTTTTTTCTTCTTCTTCTTTTTCTTCTCCTTCTTCGTCTTCCGCTTCTTCTTCATCTTCTTCTTCTTTTTCTTCATCTTCTTCTTCGTCTTCTTCTTCGTCTTCTTCGTCGACTTCTTCTTCTTCTTCTTCTTCTCCTTCTTCTTCTTCTTCTTCTTCTTTTCCTTCTTCTTCTTTTCATCTTCTTCTTCTTCTTCATTGTCGTCGTCGTCGTCGCATCATCATCATCATCATCATCATCATTTAATATCTGTGTTCCATAATGGCATGGGTTGAACGGTTTCACAAGATCCGAGGGTCGTAAAGGTCTGCGTCGTGCACCAGTGTCTGTTTTTAACAGCACGCCCTTCTCGATGCCAACCACTTAACAGCGTGTAATGGGTGCCGTTCCTTTTTTTTCCTTCTCACCAACACCAGTGAAGCCACGATGCAGTTAACAAGACATAAACCTCGAGTAGGGAGGTAGAAAATTTCATGCCGGAGAATAGGGAATGGAGAGAATGAGAGAAAAGGGCCAGAACAGGGGAGAGTGATACCAAGAATTTCCCTAAACGCTGGAAAAGTTTTGGGGGCGCAGGAGTGGCTGTGTGGTAAGTTGTTTGCTTACCAGCCACATGGTTCCGCGTTCAGTCCCACTGCGTGGCACGTTGGACAAGTGTCTTCTACTATAGCCTCGGGCCGACCAAAGCCTTGTGAGTGGATTTGGTAGACGGAAACTGAAAGAAGCTCGTCGTATATATGTATATGTATATATATATGTGTGTGTGTTTGTGTGTGTGTGTTTGTGTGTCTGTGTTTGTCCTCATCCCCCCAACATCGCTTGACAACTGATGCTGGTGTGTTTACGTAACTTAGCGGTTCGGCAAAAGAGACCGATAGAATGAGTACTAGGCTTCCAAAGAATAAGTCCTGGGGTCGATTTGCTCGACTAAATTGTGACTTAAAAGACTAAAAGCTGTCAAAAAGAAAGGCAACAGCCGATAGTTTCGTACCAGAGCCCTCTGAAGCGAACCTCAAGTGCTGAAACAAACTGCGGAAAGAAGCCATTTTGTGCAATGTTCTTCCATTTATTCCAGCCTGCGGACAGTATTTTAGCGATCCAACTAGGATTGCAGGTGCAGTTGTTTGCAGCAGGATTCATTTCAGACCGCAAAGAGCCGGTTTGAATACTGCGAGGCATTTTGTTCACACGCTGTAAGAGTTCTGCTAATAAGCCGCGTGAATTAGGAATGAAATGTTGGATTTGTAATGAAAATAAATTTGAAAATAAAAGTTACATTCATCCTTACCGAATTTTTAATTAGTCGATTTGTAATTAGTAATTCTTGTTAGATTCATCTGCCCGGCATGTTAGCTTTGACTGAAGAGGTTGAATATTTTAAGTACCTCTTACAGCGGTGAATTATGTGGGTTACGAACACGTGTCGTCTAAAGAGAGGAGGTTTCTCTGATAACGAACGAACAACAAAATCAGTTATCCATGTTCCAATCTTCTAAAACGTATTAAGAACGAATATATACGCTATTTGGATTCTCACTGTTCTGCTTGCATTCCATAAATTAATATCCGTTTGGCAGGCGACAACGCCCACCAGGAAATATTTTTTAAATCTATTTTGCTGATTTTTATAAAAAAAGATCTCGTTCTTATCGTAGAGGCATCGCTCCGATGATGTAACTTTGATTAAAACACCGCAGTGTCTCGATGTTTCTCACACCAGTGAATTGCGTCTGCTACGAACACATATCGTCTAAAGCGAAAAGATTTTTCTTTTTTTCTGATGGCAAAAAACAACTTTTATTGGATATTCTCATTCGAATCTGCTAGAACGTATTATCTTTATATATAAAAGTGAAGTTGTGTGTCTGTCTCCTACGATTTAGATTCCTAACTACTCCCACATTTTGCGGTGCAGTTTAACCAAAACCGGGTATCTATAGTCGTGATTCATATCGAGCCCTTCTGGGTATTAGCGCGTGTCTACGATGAGTCTACGATTTTAAAAAAAATTTACCATCATTTTTCCCATTTTTAATGCATTTTTGGCATATATAAGGGAAGTAACTCTCTAAAAATGTATTATCAAATCTCAGAACGTAAGAAGTTACAGTAACACCCCCCCTCTTTGTGGTTAGCCATATTGAGATGGCTATTATACTTTAGATCTCTAAAAATGCTTATATAGTTACTTCCTTACAAACCCGAGCAACGCCGGGCGATACTGCTAGTGAATGATAAAACAGATTATTTATATATAATTATCTTGTGTTTTTCTAAATTTTAATCACAGGCTGAAGACGTATCATCCTTGAAACATTCGTCTATTGCCGTTTTATTCCTTCTTGCTCAACCCAACCCGGTACGTAAAACACGAGACATTCTTTAAAAATTTCACCTTTACAAATTTTATTTTTCATTTGAAGATATAAATCCGTTCTTGTTGTTGCTGTCGTTATTGTTGTTGTTGTAGGTGTTGTTGCTGTTTAAACTCTAGCCAAATTAGTTAAAAAAATATAATCATACTATCATTTTCTACCACTGTATTTCGAGTAGAATATATACCTTTGACAGTCGACAGTAAGTTCGGTAAAGAAAAATGAACGCTGTCTGGCAAAATCGAATTCTCTCGCCATGTCATCACGAGAGAAAGAGAAAGAAAGTAGAGAGAGATAATCCTAATCTATTGATGTATTAATAAAAGAACATGTGCACAATAACACTAACACAATTTAGGTCCTTGGGTAGAACTGTTTATTTTCTATTTGATTACCCCTAGAAAGTATGACAATTGGCTAATATTTATTCAAACTCCGAAGGCTATGATGCTGCTCCTGATTGGAGATGCATTTATTGTCAGCCACAAAGGGACATGCTCAAGTGCTTAAGGTCAAGTAAGCGACAAGTAAATCTGTGGTATTGAGCAGAATATTTGGATCATTTCGGTTTGAAC
>NC_043020.1:1823579-1828579 GCF_006345805.1 Octopus sinensis | reverse complement strand
CATAGACTAACATACACACATAGACAGACAAGGGCAGACATACACACACACACACACAGACATACACACACAAACAGACACACACACACACAGACACACACAGACAGACATAGACAGATATAGACACACAGACAAACATAGACATACAGACAGACATAGACATAGACAGACACACAGACAAACGTAGACTGACATACATACACAGACATACACACACAAACAGACACACACACACACACACACACATAGACAGATATAGAAACACAGACAGACATAAGCAGACATAGAGACACAGACACACATAGACAGACATAGACACACAGACACACACACACACAGATATAGACATATATATCCACACATATATACATACATACACACATAATTAGGAAAAAGTAATTAATTAATGCTTTATGAGTGGCCAGTGTGCGAAAGTCATATGGGTTAAATTAATATTTAAATTATAATTATAATTAAGGGGGCTGGATGGACAGAGCCTGTACGTTTGAAATAGAGGGCAAATGACTACAACCTACTTAAGTTTACACTCCGTTTATCACAAGGTTTTATGTGAGTAAAATGGACGGAAGGATCTATAAAATATTGTGGACAACCCTCTATCTTAAGAATTCATGTTTTGCTATATTAAAATAGCTTTACAATCTTCAGTAGGATACACTGGCCGTAAATAAATGAGAAATACATATATAGGCGTAGGAGTGGCTGTGTGGTAAGTAGCTTGCTAACCAACCACATGGTTCTGGGTTCAGTACCACTGCGTGGCATCTTGGGCAAGTGTCTTCTACTATAGCCCCGGGCCGACCAATGCCTTCTGAGTGGATTTGGTAGACGGAAACTGAAAGAAGCCTGTCGTATATATGTATATATGTGTATGTGTGTGTTTGTGTGTTTGTCCCCCTAGCATTGCTTGACAACCGATGCTGGTGTTTACGTCCCCGTAACCTAGCGGTTCGGCAGAAGAGACCGATAGAATAAGTACTGGGCTTACAAAGAATAAGTCCCGGGGTCGATTTGCTCGACTAAAGGCGGTGCTCCAGCATGGCCGCAGTAAAATGACTGAAACAAGTAAAAGAGTAAAGAGTAAAGAGTAAAGAGTAATATACTCTTAGGGATGCACCCGTACAAGTACGAATATATACACATATTCTACACATGTATACAAAGTAAAACTCCATCGTGCATTTCAGGCATGTGCGTATTTAGAATAATAACCACAATAAATATGTTTGTGGAGTGAATAAATGTATATTTACACATGATTAGGGTAAAGTCATTAATTAGTGATTTATCGGTGGCCATCGTACAAAATACCATATGGCTTAAATTAATATTTAAAGTATAATTATAAATATATAATTATAATTAAGGGCGCTGGAGCGACAGCGCCTATAAGCTTGAAATAGACGTCAAACGACTACAAGTGCTAGCTTAAGTGGTTTGTAGTCGTTCGACGTCTATTTCAAGCTCCACCACCCCCAGCGCACTTAATTATAATTGTATATTTATAATTATACTTTAAATATATATATAAGGCGGCGACGAAATGGAATTCAAATTCCACCGAGGTCGACTTTATCTTTCATCCTTTCGGGGTCGATAAATTAAGTACCAGTTGCGTACTGAGGATCGATCTAATCAACTGCCCCCCTCCCCAAAAATTTTAGGCATTGTGCCTAGAAGTAGAAAAGATACTTTATATATATATATATATATATATTATATATATATTATATATATATATATAAACACACATGTATACATACATACATGCATGTATATATATGTATTATATACAGGGGTTGGGCTAAAAGTCACGCACATTATAAGTTCAACACCCTCTGGAACTGTCGGAAACGAGCTTCAATGTTCTAGAGTTGAATAAAATAAATAAAATAATAATGAATGCACACGTACTTTTACCTGAACAAAACATCACTAACACTATCAGCATCTTCAGGTAAGTTAAACATGTCCTTCGTTAGATCATACTTCTATGCCACTCCATTCAAGAATTAATACAAAAATAACACAGTTTTCGGATGCAGATTGCATTGAATAAGCAGCTAGAGGAGGCGTCCTCCTGGGGTTAAAAATAACAGTAACGTGGTTCCTAGGGAACGGCCATGTTTAAGTTACCATAAACGTTCCTTCTCAGTCTAGTTACTATCAAAGATTTTCTCAGCTAGCTAATTTGTTTGTTGCAAGATTAGTGACCGTGTGTCACTTACATTCTATATTTTGTGAGCTTGAGTGTGCTGTTGCCGTATATATACATATATATACATATATACATATACATATGCCTGCCTACATGCCTGAGTATGGGTATCAATGTATACATATATATCTATGCATATATATGTATACATGTGGAGGCACAATGGCCCAGTGGTTAGGGCAGCGGACTCACAGTCGTAGGATCGTAGTTTTGATTTCCAGACCGGGCGTTGTGAGTGTTATTGAGCGAAAACACCTAAAGCTCCACGAGGCTCCGGCAAGGGGTGATGGTAAAACCTGCTGTACTCTTTCGCCACTATTTTCTCTCACTCTTTCTTCTGTTGGCCTGCTCGCTTAGCCAGCGGGGTGGCATCATTTGAAGGCTAAAACAATGCGAAGCGCATTGTGACCAGCGATGTGTAGTAACATCTGATAGCCTGGTCGGTGACGGTGATATGTAGGCATATATTTATAAATGTAGGTATGTAGGTAGATATGTACGCATAACGTTTTTCAAAGCTTTGTGTTTTCATATTGGTTATATTATTTAAGATTGTTACCTTGATGTCATAATTGTCATTCTAAATTAAGTAAGGAGAGAGTAATGAAAAGAGAGACAGAGGGAGGAACAGAAGGAGAAGAATATTTACGGATAAAATGAAGTAGAAATAATGAAATACTCGATCCATGGTTTTTCATTTGCCCAAGGAAAAAGCTGTCTTTCAAAGTTATAATTCAGTTCTTAGAAACTATTTCCTTTTTTTTTTAATTTATTTTTATTTTTACTTTTCTCGTTATTTTTGTCATTCATTTACATTACAATACAATATACGTGTATCACCAGCTCGTCGTCCTCGAGACACAAGTACGACAAAAATTTACTGAGTCTAGCAAAAGGAAAATCTCCGAAAGCCTGAAAGCGAAATCATTCCCATATTTCTATACCAACTGAATTTAAATTTCAATAATTGCATTGGCCTTGACAGTTGAAGAAAAATTTTGATAGAGTTGTATTACTGAATGTTAATATTAATTTTCTTTGTCTCTACATTTCTATTTTTTTGTTTTGCTTTGTTTTTTTTTTCTTTGTTTCTTATTCTCTCTATTGCATTTAGAATGAAAACAATAGTTTGATTGTATTACTTATAAATAAAATAATAACCTTTAACACACTTATTTTTTTCATACACTCACGATACATGAACGGAAACATTAGCTACACAATCAGTATAGAACGCTCCTGAAAAATGAAGGCTACAGCCAAGGTGTACAATGTGTATACATGATGAATAAAAATATCAATATATTTACCACGGATAAGCAAGGCGAGCAAGCAAAATCTTTAGCGCGCCAGGCAAAATGCTAAGCGGCATTTTGTCCAGTTTTAAGTTCTGAGTTCAAATTTCGTCGAGGTCGACTTTGCTTCTCATCCCTTTTGGGGGTGATGAAATAAGTAACAGTTTATGGAATCGACTAGTATCGTCTCCGAAAATGCTGGCTTGGACCCAAATTTGAAATCAATATTTTTACTGTGTATCTACATTGTATTCCATTGTATTGCATAAAGCTCGCCTTGAAGACGGACGCACAGACAGAAATGGTTCATACCCCAAAAAAGAAGAAAACGGATATTTGTATATGTATATGATATCTAGTCCATGTTAATAGAAGGAAGGATTTTTCGTAAAACTGAATCAGAATATATGTTTTAAATTTCAAAAAATATTAAAACCATTCTAATTTTCTATCTACCTACCTACCTACCTACCTACCTACCTAATACCTACCTATCTATCTATCTATCTATCTATCTATCTATCTATCTATCTATCTATCTATCTATCTATCTGTCTGTCTGTCTGTCTGTCTGTCTGCTTGCCTGCCTGCCTGCCTGCCTGTCTTTCTGTCTGTCTCTCTGTCTCTCTGTCTGTCTGTCTCTCTCTTTCTCTATCTATCTATCTATCTATCTATCTATCTATTTATCTATATGCCTGTCTGTCTAGCTATCTACACATACACACACGCACACACACACACACACGTGATCAGTTCGTACTAGTCACGAGGCCAAACATCCTTGAAAGTTTCATCCGAGTCCATCTAGCGGACAAATAAATAAACAAATACAACTGAAAACAATACCCCCGCCTTCTCTAAGGCGGAGCTAATAACAGAGAACTGTAGTCGTATTTTCGCATTGGCTTAAATAGCAGGTATTTTGATCGAAATGAATCTAGAAAATTTTGTCGTAAATTTTGTAAGGGATACATTTTCATTTAGTTTCATAGTTTTTAATTTTTAAAAAAACCCCAAAAAACGTTGCTAGCTGAGTTCATATGATGGAAATTCACGTGCTCAAGACGATAGACATAATTTCACGAGCACGCACAAGTACAGACGGTATAACATTCGTCATGTTGACAAGACAACATCTTCGTAGGAAAGTGAGAATCAAAGAATAAAATTGAGTTACAGATAAAAAGTTGGCTGAAGTTGAAAATATTGAATGATTAAATGAAAGAAGCAAGCGATAAACAAACGCTTAGTAATAAAAGCATTTTCACATAAAAGTTGTATAAATTTAACAATATATAATAGTATATAATAATATATAAACGATACACAAAGAAGGAAAATGCATAGAAATTTATGATGGACAAAACATGCCTGAGTGTGTGTGTGAGCGTGTGTGCGCACGCATGTGTAAAACATTAGTAAAATATTAACTGAGCATTATGAAAAAAATAAAAGACACCATGAAC
>NC_043020.1:1806079-1821079 GCF_006345805.1 Octopus sinensis | reverse complement strand
ATATATTCATACATACACACGTACGTAGACTTACAGACACAGACACACACCTACACTTATATATACATATACATATATATATATATACATGTATGTATGTTTGTATGTATGTAGTATGTATGTATATATGTATGTATGTATGTATGTATGTATGTATGTATGTATGTATGTATGTATATACGAGGTTCGTTTCAAAAAGAAACCAAAGACTTAATTTTCCGGCAAAACTAATGCCGGGATGGGCGAATCCTTTGCATGGAAAATGAGGACAACTCCCCATCCTGCGCATGCGTGAAAATTTTCGCGCGGTTAGGCCGCATCATTTCTTCGCTGTTATGTGGTGTGCGCTCGTCGGATTTTGGTTTTCACGCAGGATGACCGAACGCATCGTGCATCGACCATAAACCCATGTCTTCTCACCAGTGCTGATGGTCTTCAAGAAGTGTGGGTTGGGATTTGGATAGTCCAACATGTTCTAAGTGATTTTCATGCGGAGTTGCTTCCGCAGTTCTGCCAGCCCCTTGTGGAGGAATTTAGTCGTGAGTCACGGCATGCACAAATCCTTCGTTAAAATGGAACTCACCGATCCTGTGTTTATTCTCACTTCGGGAGCAACTGTGTGTTTCGGCAAACGAGGTTTGGCAAAAGACAACGATGGAACTTAAAAATAAATTCTTGGATCCATCTGGTCGATTAAAATCCTTTCGGGCGGTGTTTCGCCATGGCCGCAGGGTAATGACTGCATCAAGTACAAGATGAAAGGCGTGATACAATATATCATTCGTCTTCTTAGGCCATCGCTAGATATAACTTACAATGGTTTCTGCTAATGACAAAGCCAAATCAGTTCGCTTTTAGCGTAAGGGCATATTCGATAGAATCAATTATGAACTATATTATTGGTAGGTATCTCATCTATTTAACGGACGGTTGACAGGAAATGCAGAAACCAGAGGGCTGTTTGAGTTTTCGAAACTAAACATACGGAACGAATTATTGGTTCACATTTCTAAGTCTTCCTTGTTTCAGACGACTCAAATAATAATTAATTTGTAAATTAAAACACTACAAAACTTGATCTATTGATGAATTTATTTGGCTTCAAATATTGACACAAGGCCAACCGTTTCAGCGGAGAGGGTAAGCCCATTATATCGACCTCGGTGCTTGACTGGTATTTGTTTTATCGACCCCGAAAGGACGAAAAGCTCAGTCGACCTCTGTGGAGTTTGAACTCAGGGCGTAAAGGCGGACGAAATGTTCTCGGCGTGCTAACGACTCTGCTATCTCGCCGCCCAAAAGTTAATTTACATATTGGCTTCAAATTTTGACACACGACCTGCAGTTCCTGGGGGATGGGGGAGCTAGTCGATTACATCGACCCCAGTGCTCAACTGGTACTTGTTTTATCGACCCCATAAGGATGAAATGCAAAGTCAACCTCGGCGGAATTCGAACTCAGAGCATAAAGGAGAACGAAATGCTGCTAAGCACATTCTCCCGGCGTGCTAACGATTCTGCCAACACGCCCCCTTAAGGTTAATTTACATATGAAAAAGGGCCAGCTGTTTTCTTTCTCCAGTTAAGTGATGATTTCACTTATTCACTGTTGTGTAGTCCTAGGTCAGTTCTGACTGAACTGAGAGACTGGACATAACGTTCTTGCCGTGACCATCCCGCTGTCAGACGAAATATGTTCTTACTTGTCGTGTATTGTAGTCTCACATCAGCCCTGACGAATCAATCAGATTTATGATTAATGGTATGTTTATCGCGACCATTTCAACAAACAAAATGTTTTTAATTTTGATGTTGTTTACACCTAGATCGATATACCAACCATGACCATCGCCTTTATTAGATAATGTAATGCTCTTTTATCAAGGATTTCATTTTCTGACAGGTCTGTCTCCTTTCTGGACGTTAGGGTGTAATTTAAGGGACGAACGACCATGTAACAGCTGTCTCGTTGGCCTATTCTGTCCAATGTTTTAATGCGGCAGAATGAATGACTTTAAGAAGATCTGGCTGTTGTTTCTAGCAAGCTGCATGACGCATAATTGCTTCGTTCGTCGTCTCGAATCTCTCAAGTGTGATTATCTGCTTTCTAAATTTATTTCTTCTCCAGGCTGTTTCTACGCCATTAATTGAATCTCCATCGAAATGACGTCAACAAGATGACGTTATTATTCTGGGTCATTTTGGAGTTAATTTGGTTCAGAAAAACTACAACGGCATTTTGTTCATAGTTCCACTGTTTCTGTCATCTAATGAATACTAATAAGAACATGGCACTGATATCTGCATTCGTGAACAATCAGTGATCCACCGCAACCATCTCTCCGAGACATGCACTTTTAACTAGAATGACAATTAGATTAAATCTTTGTGATGCCGGAGCGTCAAAGTTTTATAGCAAGTTTCTTAATCCCTCTTCATCTTTCATCTTTCACTTTTATTTTTATTTTTCATCTTTCATCATTTGGTTACTTCAGTCACTGGGCTGCAACTACGTTGGGGCACCGTTTTGAATAGTTTAGCTTATTCTTATTCTACCAGTTTCTTTTGTCGAAACGCTAAGTTACGATGACGTGAGGGAAAAAACATCAGCTGTGTATGTGTCTTTTTGTTTGTGTTTGTCGCCTACCAACGCTTGTAAACCAGTGTTGAAGTGGTTATGTCCTCGTAACTTAGCAGTTCTGCAATAGAGACCGATAGAACAAATACCAGGCTTATAAAAGAAAGTAACTACTGGAGTCGATTCGTTCGACTAAAATTCTTCGAGGCAGTGCTCCGGATTGGCCGCTGTCTAAAGACTAAAAAGTAAAAGACGAAAGCTAAAAGATACCAATACAGTGACATCGGCAACACCGTTTATCATGCTGCCACGTCAGCGCCCATACACCCAATCACACAGCCATACCTGCTCCTAGACTAATGGGGCTGCATTAGAGTTAATTAACTCAAAGAAGGATCCATCAGTTTGCTAACGACGCCATGGAAACCATTAAACCTTCGCTCGCCAATTTCATATTCTTTCGAATTGATTGGCTGTAAACCTTCATTCAGTGGAAACGTCATATAACCTTTAATTATCGTTGGAGAACACGACCGGAAGCATTATCTTCAAATAGTGCGACGAACAAAAGAAGTGGGGGAACCTGGCCCCTGTGGAACGCATCGGTTAATTAGAAGTACGGAACCTATAACAAGTAGATCTAATGCACCACGCGGCTTGAAACCTACAGTCGAAACCCGCGGAGGTGGTTTCAATGTAGTCAATGAAACTGCTAGAAATACCAGCCAAATCTCTCTGAAAATCAATGTCACCTTCAACACCACATTACACCTGTTGGCGAAGGCATGGCTCCGTCGTTATGGAGATCGCTTTGCAACCACATAGTTTTAGGTTCAGTTCCAGTAAGCGGCACTATGGGCAAGTGTCTTCTACTGTAGCTCCGAATCGGCTGATACCTTGTATGTGAACTTGGTTGATGGAAACTGTGTTGAAGCCGGACACCCTCATGTGTGTTTGTGTGTATGTGTGCGTGCATATGTGTGTGTGTGTGTGTTTGGCTGACGAAATACCGGTAAGCATTTTGCCCGGCGTGCTAACGTTTGTGTAACTGGTACTTAATTTATCGACCCCGAAATGATGAAAAGCAAAGTTGACCTCGGTGGAATTTGAACTCAGAACAAAGCGGCAGACGAAATACCTGTAAGCATTTTACCCGCCGTGCTAACGTTTCCGCCTGCTCACCGCCTTGCAAAGTACCAATAAAATACTGAGGTCGATTTAATCATTTAATTCCCACCTTCCAATATTATTAATATTTCTAAATCTACAACCCTTTACGTCCTGAGTTCAAATCGTGCTAAGTTCATCGACTTTCCATTTTATCATTCTGGGTGGAGAAGGGTCGATAGATATAAAACTACCAGTCAAGTACTGCAGCCATTTTGAACCAGCTCTCCCCTCTCTCCTCTGCAATTATGTGGTGTTGTGCCAAAGTTAAAAATCAATACTGAAACATGAAGAAGACATGGCCGAGGTGAACATGGCCGCTAATAGTCGTAAAGAATAAATTGATTTCTTGTATTGATTCATTTATTTATTTACACTATTTAATTATTATCTAAACCCGACACCTTCCCTCCACACCTACAACATTTCTCGAAAGTCATTCACTTGAAATATGATACGGTTCATTTACCGCTGATATCAGGCAGATAAAAAAAAAAGCGTTAAATTCAAACATTATTTATTACTTTCAGGCATCGCTATCATCATCATCAGCCTCACTCATCATCATCAGCCTCATCACCATCATCCTCATTAGCACTCGTCGCAGCTAACGTGAGCGTACCCCACCCCCATCCGTATCCTTCTAAAATCCATTACCTTCACTAAAGAAATCATCATTCAGTAAAAATTTATTCGTTTCGGTACATTTTATATTCTTCATTTCGGTTGATTTTTGTTGTTTCGCTTCGGATATTTTTTCTTTTTTTTTTTTGGTTGTATGTTTTTTTTATTTTCATTATTTTGTGTCGTGTGTGTGTTTGTTGGTGTGTGTGTGTGTGTGTGTGCATGTACTTTTTCTGTTGTGTCATAGCCGTTTCTATTACAATCCGGATCGTATCATTCTTCTCACCTCCATTCCCAATATTTCTCGTTTCTCCTCTCTATCTCAATCAATAGCTTATCTGTCTGTCTGTCTATCTATCTATTTATCTCTCCATCTGTCTTTTAAGTTATCTATGCGTTCGTGTGTCTGTAAGTTCAAATCCCATACTCTTGAAAACACTTTAACCGGATCGGCTGTGCTTTGCACAAATGGACTTTTGCTTTGATAAACTCTTTGGGACACCGTTTCTTAACAGGATAGACTACAAGGCCATTGCTACTATTAAATGCCTTGGAGAAATCCTCAAATACAATTCATGCTTTTTTATTTGGAGATTCGGCATTTTCTGTGATTCTTCTGATAGCAATTTTCTGCGACAGGGTTGATCTGTCTTTGGTAAAGTGTACTGTACACATTAAATCCAAAACTGAAGAACTCGAACCCTCATTTTAAAATCAACAGATCTTTACTTGTGTAGATCTCCTTATTTGATGCCTCCTTACTTCTTTCCAAAAGTCCTTAGAGTTAGCTCTGCCGCCTACATTGAGGTCCTGGAAATAATTGCTAAGCCCTGGATAGAGAGTGTATGCCATGTAAGGCCATATGTGTTTCAGTAAGACTCTGCCCTATTTCATATGGCTCTAGTAACAAAGGAATGGATGGCTGACAATTTCCTTGATCAATAACCCTTAAGATTTGGCCTCCTAATTCTCCAGATCTCAATCCATTGGATTGTTACATGTGGAGCATTGTTGAGAGAGAGGTCAATGAACATACCCATAATAGCAAAGATTCTTTGAAAGCTGCCATAGTCAGAATAATGCCCAAAATGAACCAGGACCACTTGATTCGAGCATGTAGATGATTTAGATCTCATATAGAAGCAGTTGTTGAAGCTGAAAGTGGTTTTATTGCATAACATTAAAGAAAATGTTTTATTTTTATCCGCATCGCATTTTTTTATCAATAAAGTTATCTGTTATTATATATCTGTTTCTTTTATATATAAACATAAATTTCTCCTCAAATATCTTACGCACCCTGTATATATTCTTCTATTCTTTTACTTGTTTCAGTAATTTGACTGCGGCTATGCTGGAGCACCGCCTTTAGTTGAACAAATCGACCCCAGGACTTATTCTTTGTAAGCCTACTACTTATCTTATCGTTCTCTATTGCCGAACCGCTAGGTTACAGGGACGTAAACACACCGATATCGGTTGTCAAGCGAACGTGGAACGACAAACACAGACACACTAACATATACATATATACATATATACGACGGGCTTCTTTCAGTTTCCGCCTACCAGATCCACTCACAAGTGTTTGGTTGGGCAGTGTCTTTAGTAGAAGACACTTGCCAAAGGTACCACGCAGCGGGACTGAACCAAGAACCATGTGGTTGGGAAATAAGCTCCTTACCACATAGCTACGCATGCACCTATATATATATCAATATAAGGCGGCGAGCTGGCAGAAACGTTAGCACGCCGGGCGAAATGCTAAGCGGTATTTCGTCTGCCGTTACGTTCTGAGTTCAAATTTCGCCGAGGGCGACTTTGCCTTTCATCCTTTCGGGGTCGATAAATTAAGTACCAGTTACACACTGGGGTCGATATAATCGTCTTAATCCGTTTGTCTGTCCCCTCTGTGTTTAGCCCCTTGTGGGTAGTAAAGAAATATATATATATATCAATATATATATATATATATAATATATATATATATATTATATATATATATATAGATATATATTGATATATATATATATATATATATATATATACGAATATAAACAAGAAGGGTAGTAATATTATTTACTACCAGGTGCCCAGCACAAAAGACGAATTAGTCATAAGACAAAAATATTATTCATATAGAAAAATATTATTCATGTAGTTATACAATTAAGGGCTCCTAAATAAAGATGCCGAGTGCTGGGAACACAAAAAGGGGATGAATTTATCGAGAGTGAAAATCAAAAACGTTTACCGATAACTTTTACAACTCGAACCGCGGTTTCTGCTTCTTTCTAGCAAAACACAGAATATGTTTGCTAAGGCTATGTTTGCTAAACACAGAATATGTTTATATATTTGTATATATTTGTATATATATATATTATATATATATATATTATATATATATATATATATATATATATATATATATATATATACAAATATACATACTAACAAGTATGCGCTTACATGCATGTCACTATATATATATATATAATATTATATATACACATATGTATAATATATACATAATTGTATACACACACACATACATGTGTGTGTATGCGCGTGTGTGTCACTAAGATAACATCTTAGTTATATGTAAAATCAGAGTAATCAATAGAATAAGATATCATCTTGGCATCCTGTGGATCGATCGTGAAGTACTCACTTCCCGATGACCTCCTATGCAACCATGCTATTGATGGACTAGCATATTTTAGCAAAAATCTGAAACAGAAACAATCTGAATAACAACAATAGAATTTGATATTAGCGACGCAGGCGGTGTTAGTTCAGAACAGCATTTAGTAGAACTTACTTAACGTAGATATTCTGTAGAAAGTCACCACTTTGCGGTATTCTTCTTGAGAAAATCTCCGTGTTTAGCCCCTTGTGGGTAGTAAAGAAATAGGTATTTCGTCTGGCACTACGTTCTGAGTTCGAATTTCGCCAATGTCGACTTTACCTTTCAACCTTTCGGGGTCGTTTAAATAAGTACCAGTAACGCACTGGGGTCGATGTAATCGACTTAATCCGTTTGTCTGTCTTTGTTTATCCCCTCTATGTTTAGCCCCTTGTGGGTAGTAAAGAAATAGGTATTTCGCCCGCCGCTACGTTCTGAGTTCAAATTCCGCCGAGGTCAACTTTGCCTCTCGTCCTTTCGGATTCGATAAACTAAGGACCAGTGAAACACTAGGGTGGATGTAATCGATTAATCCATTCCTCTTAAATTTCGGGTCTCGTGCCTTTATTACAAAGGATTATTACAATCTAGAATAGAAGCAATTCTGTTCTTTGTGGCATAAACACAAACAACAGCTCTGTCATTGAATATAGACATACCAATAAAAGGAATGTTGGTGAGACATTCTCATCAAGATTTCTACCAACTGTAAACGGAACAGACCTGATGTAGTTACGATTTGTATTCCAGAAGATTTTTGGGTTGGAGAAAGTGTTATAACTGTCGCAGATTAATTAATTTTAATATAGTGGTAGTACACATCTAATAAGCTGACTAATCTTTGTTTATTCTGTGTTGAAGGAGATAGCTGAAACCGTACTTTAGACACACTCCACTAAACGCTGCTTGTCACAGCTCATTACTTTGGTGTATTCAGCCGGGACGTGAAGATAATATGGAAGCTCGTTATGCAATAAGGTTTTGAGTTAAACTGGGCAAAAACACTTCAGAGACTTATAAAATGCCCCCAGACTGTTTATAGATTAAAGTGCATGGACAAAGCATCTACTTTTTACTGGCACAAGAAGCCAGACAAAGCATGTCCACTGAGAAGCTCATGAAAATCCCCTTTTTCGACAGCAAGGACATCATCTTCGTCCGCAGGAAGCTCTCTGGTCAGACGATCAACAAAGATTATTTTGTGGATGTTTTAAGGGAGTCCGTGAAAGGATTTCGTCGCAAAGGGCTAGTGCACCCGCACCAGGACAATGTACCAGTCCACAGTTCCATCCTGGTAAGCAACTTCTTGACAGAAATGGGCATCAAAACTGTCCTTTACCCTTTCTTTACAGCCCAGACCTTGCTCCCTGTGATTTTGACTGTTCCCTAATTTGAAGAAGATGAAGGAGTTGTGACAAGGTCCTCCACACCTTCACTTTGGAGGACTTCCACAGCGCCTTCAGGAAGTGGCCTGGTGAACCAAACCAAGCGCAGTGAAGTCAAAGAATCCAACTTCGAAGGAGGTAAAATTTTGTACTTCTTTGAAATTAATAAATGTCTCTCCTAAAAATATCTAAAAACTTCTTGAATGTAACTTGTATTTGGAACAAAAACCAAAACCCATGAGTAGACTGTGGTTTGTAGACCCAGAGATCCGAACATCTAAAATGAGTGAGAGGGGGGAATATTTACGGACAAGTTAACTGCATCGGAACACGTGAAGCCTCTACACGCATTATAAATTCATTTGCACCAATAATCATTGGATGACATGGAAAATTTAAGCTTTTCAGGGGAAAAAGAAAAAAACACACTCAGGTACTTTACAAAAGAAAAACTCTTATGGAAAAAGTCGAAATAAGCAAACTTTCAATGAAGTTTGATGTAAAATAATTGTCGTTTTTCTATCAAAATTCTAGTGATGGGATTCTGTTAGAAACCCGCTCCCTTTCAAGAAGAATTTTAACAAAGATATATAAATGCATACGAACACACGCACACACATTCACATATACATATATGTGTTTGTATATGTGTGTATATAGCACTGCATGAAAACGATGTACCAGCATGGTTGCAGTCTTTTTGTGTCCGTGTGTATGTGTATATATATATATATATTTGTGTGTGTGTATGTGTGTATTGTGTGTGTGTGTGTGTGTGTGTGTGTGTGTGTGTGTGTGTGTGTGTGTGTGTGTGTGTGTGTGTGTACGTGTGTGTGTAAAATAATTTGTCACAAAAAAGAAGTCATTTCATTCACACTTTATAATAAACTTCGATCTGCTCGGCTCGAAGCCGGCAGATATGAGCACGAAAATCTTCTGAATATTTCACGTGATTTCATTATTCCATTGTTAGTACTTCACATAACAATCTAAGATAATTACACAGTATTCAATGACTATATTCAGCCCAAAACAAAAGGAAGAGAATTTATGAGAAACGCTTAAGTTAGTAATTCGTTCGGAAGACAAAATCCTAAGAATGAACAGAAAATATGAAGAAAACAAGATATTTATTGCTCATCATTAGGACGAATCATCATTGAAATAAGCAGGTATTTTTCTGGTTTGAGGTGGATTCGGTTTTCTGGTTTGAGGTGGTTTGAGGTGGAACTAGAGTAGTGTGAAGGTGTGTAGCTTGGTGCTTCATTGGTGGGTTTCGTTCCCGGGTTGGGAGGTGCGTAGTGTTCTTGATCATAAAACTTCGTTTTCCGTTAAATCCGAGATCGCTTCGACTTGACATCCGACGTATGGCACACCGTGCTCCTATAACAGCTAATATCGATTTGACTGAGCACAAGCATTTGATCATTATAGGCGCAGGTGTGGCTGCGGTAAGAAGCTCGCTTCCAAACCACATGGTTCCGAGTTCAGTCCCACTGCGTGGCATTTTGGGCAAGTGTCTTCTAATGTGGCCTCGGGCCGACTAAACTGGAAGAAGCCCGTCGTATATATACATACATATATGTGTGTATGTATATGTATATATATATGTGTGTGTGTGTGTGTGTTTGTATGTGTGTGTGTGTATGTGTGTGTGTGTATGAGGGAAGGTAAAAAGAAACAAAGAAAATGCACACTAGGTATAAAAGTAATGGCTATTTTTGTATATAAATTTAATAATTTCAGATGGAATTAAGAAGAATAAAAATCATTATTATGAGTCAATATATAAAGTCACACCGGTTTCGTCATCGCTATCCACTGACTTTGAATCATCACCGACTTCCAAACGGTGTTGCTTATAATAGTACTTGAGTGAAAAAATTGCATACAAGGGAGGTAAGCAGTTCAAATCTCGTCGAGATCACCTTTAAATTTTCTCCTTTCCAGATTCAAAAACTTGTGCCAATCTATTGTAGTGGCAATCTGTTGTAGTGGTAGAGATGTTAGAGTGATGGACGAGATACTTTGCAGTATCTGTTCCAATTCTTTGCGCTCGGAAACCCTGTCAGCAAGTGATTTGTGTATCTAATTCACAGAATTAACAATAAAATGAGCCGGTTGTGTTTTTTATCGTTAAATGGCGGTATCAACTGATTGTTTGTTCAAAGCTCTACAAAGCAATGGTCTCAACTGTCATTAAAATATATGGAGGTTATACGTTTCACTGTTTTATCATCTCGCCTCTCATTTGCATTACATTTAGCACTACTTCTGTACATCACACCATTCTGCAACGTTCAATTTATCCGTTTGATGATAGATAATAAGGAACGTTGCAGTCTTATGAATAGTCTGTCTACTTCAAAAATTTTTGATAGGAGATTTATATCGACTCTTATATTAGGAAGTAATTAACATGCTTGAATTTTAAGCTAATACGTATCCTTGCATTTTAGCTCTTACAACTAATTTGGCTCTTGCAGAACACTTAATTCTATATTTCTTTTATATAACAGCCTCCACTCTGTGTGAATAGAATCAAATTGGTTGACGATATTGCATTAAGCCATAACACACTGCTGATATAGATATTATCTGTTTCAAGAATACGTAACGAACCAATTGTTGAGATAACGAGGTGCTCTTAGCTCTAGCTTCTAGTTTCTTAATTGCTTCAGAACACTCACCTGCATAGAAATTTTAAAAAAATAAAGAAAAAGACACTACAGAGAACGTTGATATTATTTAAGTTCCTGACAAGAATGCTCGTTTCCAACAAAATATTTTATCTATTTTGGTAACTGTGTAATAAGAAGCTTGCTTCCCAACAACATGGTTCTGGATTCAGTCCTCCTGCGTGGCACCATGGGCTAGTGTATTCTACTATAGGCTTTGGCCGATCAAAGACTTGTGCGTGGATTTGGGAGACGGAAACTGAGAGAAGCCTGTCCTATATATGCATATATATTCCTGAGCGCCATACTAATACAATTGTTTGTTTGTATTCCACCTGCCTTCGTCTTTTGTTTATTTTCATAAAGCTTCCCGTTATATGTGTATATGTGTTTCTGTGTGTGTGTGTGTGTGTGTGTGTGTTTCTGCGTGTGTCTGTCTCTGCGTTCGTCCCCACCAACGCTTGACAACCGGTGTTGGTGTGTTTACGTCTCCGTAAATTAGAGGTCCGGCAAAAGCGACTGATAGAGTAAGTACTGGGATCGATTCATTCAGACAGACTCCCATTGGTTAGACACGGCATTTGGTTGGCTGCGTGGTTATAGCAGAAGACATGTGCCCAACATGCTGCAAAGAGGGATTGAACACGAAACTACGTGACGACAAAGCGTGCTTCTTTACCATACGGTAAATTCCCTTCGCTTAATTCCCGCGAATTGATTAAGAAATCACAAATGATTTGAATCGGAAATGCATCTCACCGTGTATAACCATTAATAATACGTAAATAGTTAATCACCCAACTCTCTTTTGTCATCCATTTTGTTGTCTGTGACAACTTGGTGAGTGCTTTGGCAACTTAAAAGCTGTAATTACCCCTATCAACAAATGATTTATTCATTTCCTCTGTATTGAATTGGTGGTTTTCAAAAGTATGATATCAAGTAGAACAATGTGTGAATATTTCGCCCACAGAAATTCCTAAGCTTCAATGAGTAACTTCGAATTTTTGAAGGTAGGTCAAATAAATTACTAAATTTTGGATCAGCGCATATAGCAGCTATAATTTCAGATGGAAAAGACAAGTTTGACTGAAATTTTAATTTTTAAGAGATCCCAAAGATAGTAAAATTAGTTCTTCCACGCTCAACACAATCTTGTGTTCGCCATTTAATCGTTTAATAATATTTATTTAGCAAAATGGTTGGAATTAGTTTCTCAGTTAAGTTTGTTTTCGTCAACAGATTGTAGCTTTTGAGATGATTCTGTTTATCATTGAACACTAACACCTTTCGCAGCATCTTCTCGAAGCAAAATCAATTCATTCACATTATCCATAAGTTAGAGATGCTGTAATCCTATCAGTGCCAAAAGACATTTCCATTTGGCTGCCTTTTAGGATAACACTGATGGCACAATTGTAATATCTCTTATAAACTTATAATTAATATCGGTTACGAATTTCGGCCGCAGGCCAGCAGTTTTAATGAAGGAGATAAATCGAATACATTGACCCCACTGGTCAACGAATACTTATTTTATCGACCCAGAATGTCGACCCTGGTGGAATTTGAACTCAGAACTCATATTAATAATAAAAGGGCAAAATTAATTAATCAATCAATTACTTAATAATTTTACCAAGAAGATCAGTACGTTAAAATAACCTTTAAATAACCTAGACATGGCCTGGACCAATCTTTGGTCGAAACATATCTAAGTTTATCTAAGTTTTATCTAAGTTTATGGGTAAAATTATACAAATATTCTATAATTATAAACATAATTATAATTAGGGGTCAGCTAATTGCTTCATCATATATTTGTATAATTTTACCTATAAAGGTTATTTTAACATACCGATCTACTTAGTAAAATTATTAATTAATTGATTATTTAATTTAATTAATTAATTTTAGCCTTTTATTATTAATTTTAAATTATAATTTACTCCCTAGTCGAATACTGCAGTTTTCTGCGGTACAGCTCGTAGCATACACATAGGTACAGGGGATAAATATGTATTCACATTCGGGTGTGTAAATTTCGGAAGTGCTGGTTGGATATCTGTTGCACGATGTCGCTCGATCGTGTGCATATTTATACCCTAGCACTTTCAAATTTTATAATGGAAATGTTACACTGATGATGGGAAGTAAGTATATTAAATACTTTAATCTCGAAACGCGTCTTTGGCTAATCGAAGTCGTGTTGATTCATTATATTTCTCTTTGCCTAAGTAAAGAAGAGTGTTACTGTCTGGGAGATTCTTACGGTAGTAGAAAAGGAATTTTTAATTCCTATTCCTAAATTTGGCATGTGGCGAAGCAATTAGCTCACCCCTAATTATAATTATGTATATTAATTATAGAATACATATAGATATATTATATATATATACATATATATGTATATATATATATATATATATATATATATATATATATATATATATATATATATATATAGATAGATAGATAGATAGATAGATAGATAGACAGATAGATAGATAGATATAGATAGATAGATAGATAGATAGATAGATAGATAGATAGATAGATAGATAGATAGATAGATATAGATAGATAGATAGATAGATAGATAGATAGATAGATAGATAGACAGATAGGCGCAGGAGTGGCTTTGTGGAAAGTAGCTTACTTACCAGCCACATATGGTTCCGGGTTCAGTCCCACTGCGTGGCATTTGAGCAAGTGACTTCTACACTACAGCCTCGGCCGACCGACGCCTTGTGAGTGGATTTGGTAGACGGAAACTGAAAGAAGCCCGTCGTATAGATAGATAGATAGATAGATAGATAGATAGATAGATAGATAGATAGATAGATAGATAGATAGATGGATGGATGGATGAATGGATAGTAAGGCAAACAGGATGAATACAAGTCAAAACATGAGTATATTTTTATTTTTATAAATACTTAACAGAAGTAACAAAATGATTCCAGCCCCGACACTTGTACGTTGGTATTTATCATACTAGCTTATATGACCCCGTGTGTACCGTTGGCGATTTTTTCTCCTCTGTCTTCCCTTCTCTAGATCTTTCCTTCTCTTATTTTTCCGACGAAGAGCTCCGCTCGAAACGTTAAACCCTCCTTCTTTCCTGAGCGTCCAATAATACTATATTTGTTCCACGTCCTCGCGTTGTTGTGTTTTTTTGTGCTTTCTTGTTTGGATTAACCTTATATATGTATCTCTTATTATAAAAGGCAGATTTTATCTGCCTCCCTTTGGGAGTTATACAAATCTACAATATAGGATTTCTTCAATTACAATTTACCTAGCAGTTTTAAGAGTACAACGCATCGCGTCATGCCAGGTCCAGTTTTTAAAATTTAAACTCCAATTAAACAAAATTTACAGAAAACTCACATTCTGGTGTGTGTGTCAAATGCTTTTCTTAGTCTGGTTTACACCACACGCAAACGCACACACACAGTGGGCAACGAATAAAATGAAAGTAAATGTAATATTTGTTTCTGTCTATCACGCTGATAGATACATGAGTAAAATGTATGGGAGCTAACAGATAACAGTGAGTGAAAATGTTCTTGGAAGAGAGTAAATTAGCGACAGTGATTTGAGGAAGACTAAACTGAAACTATGAAACAGTGTTTATATGTATAAACAGACGACACTTATATAAACTTTTTCGTTACCAAACCGCCCGAATTTACCTATTCATATTTAAATGAGAATATCAGAGTAAATCTCTTTAGTACATTCGTGAAAACACGTATTATACTTCGTAAACACTTCAAATACATTTTTGTACAAAAATCGAAGTGTAATTTTAATTCCGTGAATTATGGGAGATTTTTTTCCGAAATTTGTTCCTATTGTGTTTTCAAAATTTGT
>NC_043020.1:1791079-1801079 GCF_006345805.1 Octopus sinensis | reverse complement strand
AGTATATATATATTTATATTTAAATACATATATACACGTATGTGTGTGTGCAGTGTGTATGTCTGTTTGTATATATATGAGTGTGTGTGTGTATATATATGTGTGTGTGTGTGTGCGTCTATGTGTCTATTAACTGAGAACCATACATTCGCTGGAAAATACAAATTTAGTTCGAAGCCCAAATAAGAAAAATGAAATATCAATTTTTTTTTTATTAGTTACGTATTTATTCTAAATAGTTTAGAATTAAGGAGAGCAAAATTAGGAACCATAAGAATGTTATGAAAATAATATTTTTCACTCTTTTATCATTTCTATTCGCACCAACATCCTACTCCTGTCTCTCTCTCCCCTCTCGCTCTCGTTCTCCCCTTTCTCTCTTTCTCTCCCCAGTATTTTCTTTCACTTATTTATATGTTATGTCGGTTAACGCGAGCCTGTCTACTAGTGTTCGGTGCAAATCAATCATTACAGGCAGATATTCTCCATTGAACGATTCGGCTGGTAGAAAAATCTGCTAGTTTTAATGGTGCTCTTCCTGTTCGTCTATTGGGTAATTCTGATGTCAGTGACGCGAAAAATTCGATATCAGAGCGAAATTGGTGCGGTTTATAAATGAATATACATTCGTACTTGCATACTTGCATATTTAAACACACACACACACACACACACACACAAACAAGCAAATACACGTTAGACATATATACACACAAATTGATATATATCTAGATGCGTAAACATACACGTATGTGTGTATGTGTGTGTGTGTATCTGTGTGTGTGTGTGTATCAGTGTGTGTGTGTGTATCTGTGTGTGTGTGTGTATGTGCGTGTGTGTGTGTGTGTGTGTGTGTGTGTGTGTGTGTGTGTGCCTGTAGAGCGTATGGTGATTTCACACCGGTATGAATAGCAAATAATCGAAGAACCGAAACGCTTAATAATGTTAGGCGGAGAGGAATGGCGTTATTTAATGAAATCCAAATCTCTGCTGGTTGCGATTCCAAGTTTTCCGATGCCTATTATAAGTTGCCTATAGATTTGGAACGTAAACCAAATACAAGACTGAGAGAGAGACGGAGACAGCGAAGTAGACAGAATGTGTGTGTATTTGTGTGTGTGTGTGTTTGCATGTATGTATACTTGTGTGTAGCAGCTCTCTCTCTCTCTCTTCTCTCTATATATATATATAATATATATATATATATATTATATATATATATTAATTATATTAAATTAGAGACAAAACCACTATTATGCAAATCAAACAAAGAAAGACTTAAGCCAATACATAAAATAATTTATATAAATTTAGAAATTTAACAATTATATATATATATATATTATATATATATATATATATATATATCGTGTACATTAAAACACATCAAGAGGCTTCCAAATAGGATAAACCTTGTGCTAGAAACAACAAAAAGTACGAAGTACGAGCACGTGGAATACGGACTTTTTTGCAAGCAACAAAAGAAACAAATGGAAAACAAGGCAAGCAATACAAAAAATGACTCTGCATCAGTTGTTGGCTGTTTTTTCTAATCCGTATTTCGAGTAATTCACGACTAGATACGCCTTCGATAAAATACTTACTCCCGCAAAGCAAATTAACTAAAATTTGCGACCTTATTATTACCAGTGGCCTAAGCACAAAAAAGAATTAGTCAAAAGACTATATATTATTCACATAGAAATATCGTGTACATTAAAACACATCAAGAGGCTTCCAAATAGGAAAACCTTGTGCTAGAAAGAGCACTATTTTTTTGTTGTTTATATTTTGTGACGACCTGTGCCCACTTGTGCATGTGTATATACATATACATGTGAGTATGTACCTATACATATGTGTATATATGTATTTCCAGTATGTCGACCTCGTGAGACCACTTGCAATTTTTTTCCCTCTGTCCTCCCACCTCGGGATCTTTCTTTCTCCTATGTTTCCGACGAAGAGCTCCGCTCGAAACGTCATACCCTCCTTCTTCCCTTTTTTCCTGAGCGCCTAATAATACTTTAATTGTTCCACCTCCATGCGTTGTTGTCTTTTTTGTTTTCTGTTTGGATTAACTTTATATATATATATATATTATTTATATAAACACAGAGATAGAGGAGGAAAGAAAGTGAGAGAGGGCGGAATATACAATATACATGCATACATACGCGCATATAGAAAGAAGGAGAGAGAGAGAGAGATTCTCTCTTCCATCTTGTTTAACGCTTCAATTCTGAACATAAGATCGTTGCAAAAAAGCATAAATTTCGGCAGCAATTTAACAGCAAGAATCCTGAAAATGAATCTATTGTCTTTGATTAGCCACCCACCGGAATTTCTCGTTTAAATTTGAACATCGTTTTAAGGAACCAAATCGCTGCTTTATTAACAAGGGCAAACAAAAATTCGAATAAAAAAAAAGAAAAGAAATAAAAGGAAACAATCAGTCACAATCGGTTTGTTTTGCAGTTCTGAAGTGTTTGTCCTTTCTAACTATATCTTCCTACTTGCAAAACAATTTCATAATTTCATAAAGTACAGCCATTTTAAGAAAAATATATTTATCCAGTAGTGTCCTTATCCGATGACGTCATACAAACTAAAAATAATGTCATCAGATGTCAAACTAAGGCTTTAAAACTATAGGAAAGGAAAAGAGAAATATGGTTGTGAAAGGCATGGCTGTGTGATTAAGAAGTTTGCTAAAATGCTATGATGACTAAAATAGTATGATCACTAAAATGCTATGATGACTAAAATGGTATGATGGCTAAAATGGTATGATGACTAAAATGCTATGATGACTAAAATGCTATGATGACTAAAATAGTATGATGACTAAAATGGTATGATGACTAAAATGCTATGATGACTAAAATGGTATGATGACTAAAATGCTATGATGACTAAAATGCTATGATGACTAAAATGCTATGATGACTAAAATAGTATGATGACTAAAATAGTATGATGACTAAAATGCTATGATGACTAAAATGCTATGATGACTAAAATACTATGATGACTAAAATGCTATGATGATGAAAATGGAGATCAGATGACTAAAATGCTATGATGACTCTAAAATGCTATGATGACAAAATAGTATGATGACTAAAATGGTTATGATGACAAAATGCTATGATGAACTAAAATGTGATGACTAAAATATGATGATAAAATGGTGGTAACATGTATGATGACTAAAATGGTATGATGACTAAAATGCTATGATGACTAAAATGCTATGGGACGTATGACTACTAAATAGTATGATGACTAAAAATGGATGATGACTAAAATGCTATGATGACTACTAAAATGGTATATGATGACTAAAATGCTATGATGACTAAAATGCTATGATGACTAAAATGCTATGATGACTAAAATAGTATGATGGACTAAAATAGTATGATGATGACTAAAAATGCTAGATGACTAAAATGCTATGATGACTAAAATAGTATGATGACTAAAATGTATATGATGACTAAAATGGTATGATGACTAAAATAGTATGATGACTAAAATAGTATGATGACTAAAATGGTATGATGACTAAAATGCTATGATGACTAAAATAGTATGATGACTAAAATGCTATGATGACTAAAATAGTATGATGACTAAAATGGTATGATGACTAAAATGCTATGATGACTAAAATGCTATGATGACTAAAATAGTATGATGACTAAAATGGTATGATGACTAAAATGCTATGATGACTAAAATGCTATGATGACTAAAATAGTATGATGACTAAAATGGTATGATGACTAAAATGCTATGATGACTAAAATGCTATGATGACTAAAATGTTATGATCACTAAAATGCTATGATGACTAAAATAGTATGATGACTAAAATGGTATGATGACTACTAAAATGCTATGATGACTAAAATGCTATGATGACTAAAAGTTATGATCACTAAAATGGCTATCTATGATGACTAAAATGTATGATGACTAAAATGGTATGATGACTAAAATGCTATGATGACTAAAATGCTATGATTACTAAAATGTTATGATCACTAAAAAATGGATGATGACTAAAATGCTATGATGACTAAAATGGCTTATGATGACTAAAATGCTTATTTATGATGATACTAAATGCTTATGATGACTAAAATAGTATGATGACTTAAATGTGTTATGATGACTAAAATGCTATGATGACTAAAATGCTATGATGACTAAAATGTTATGATCACTAAAATGCTATGATGACTAAAATGTTATGATGACTAAAATGGTATGATGACTAAAATGCTATGATTACTAAAATGCTATGATTACTAAAATATTATGATCACTAAAATGCTATGATGACTAAAATGGTATGATGGCTAAAATGGTATGATGACTAAAATGCTATGATGACTAAAATAGTATGATGACTAAAATGGTATGATGACTAAAATGCTATGATGACTAAAATGCTATGATGACTAAAATGTTATATGATGATAAAATGCTATGATGACTAAAATGGTATGATTACTAAAATGCTATGATGATATAAAATGCTATGATGACTAAAATGGATCTAATGTATGATGACTAAAATGCTATGATGACTAAAATGCTATGATGACTAAAATAGTATGATGACTAAAATGCTATGATGACTAAAATAGTATGATGACCTAAAATGGTATGATTACTAAAATGTTATGATCACTAAAATGCTATGATGACTAAAATGTTATGATGGCTAAAATGCTATGATGACTAAAAATGGTCTGATGCTCTAAATATGCTATGATGACTAAAATGGTATGATGACTAAAATGGTATAATGACTAAAATGCTATTACTTGATGATGACTAAAATGCTATGATGACTAAAATGCTATGATGACTAAAATGTTATGATCACTAAAATGCTATGATGACTAAAATAGTATGATGACTAAAATGGTATGATGACTAAAATGCTATGATGACTAAAATGCTATGATTACTAAAATGTTATGATCACTAAAATGCTATGATGACTAAAATGGTATGATGGCTAAAATGGTATGATGACTAAAATGCTATGATGACTAAAATAGTATGATGACTAAAATGGTGTGATGACTAAAATGCTATGATGACTAAAATGGTATGATGACTAAAATGCTATGATGACTAAAATGGTATGATTACTAAAATGCTATGATGACTAAAATAGTATGATGACTAAAATGGTATGATGACTAAAATGCTATGATGACTAAAATGCTATGATGACTAAAATGTTATGATCACTAAAATGCTATGATGACTAAAATAGTATGATGACTAAAATGGTATGATGACTAAAATGCTATGATGACTAAAATGCTATGATTACTAAAATGTTATGATCACTAAAATGCTATGATGACTAAAATGGTATGATGGCTAAAATGCTATGATGACTAAAATGGTATGATGGCTAAAATGCTATGATGACTAAAATAGTATGATGACTAAAATGGTATGATTACTAAAATGTTATGATCACTAAAATGCTATGATGACTAAAATGTTATGATGGCTAAAATGCTATGATGACTAAAATGGTATGATGGCTAAAATGCTATGATGACTAAAATGGTATGATGACTAAAATGGTATAATGACTAAAATGCTATGATGACTAAAATGCTATGATGACTAAAATGCTATGATGACTAAAATGTTATGATCACTAAAATGCTATGATGACTAAAATAGTATGATGACTAAAATGGTATGATGACTAAAATGCTATGATGACTAAAATGCTATGATTACTAAAATGTTATGATCACTAAAATGCTATGATGACTAAAATGGTATGATGGCTAAAATGGTATGATGACTAAAATGGTATGATGACTAAAATGCTATGATGACTAAAATGGTATGATGACTAAAATGGTTATAATGACTAAAATGCTATGATGACTAAAATGCTATGATGACTAAAATGTATGATGACTAAAATGGTATGATGACTAAAATGCTATGATGACTAAAATGGTATGATTACTAAAATGTATGATGACTAAAATGGTATGTGATGACTAACTAAAATGCTATGATGACTAAAATGCTATGATTACTAAAATGTTATGATCACTAAAATGCTATGATGACTAAAATGGTATGATGGCTAAAATGGTATGATGACTAAAATGGTATGATGACTAAAATAGTATGATGACTAAAATGCTATGATGACTAAAATAGTATGATGACTAAAATGGTATGATGACTAAAATGCTATGATGACTAAAATGCTATGATGACTAAAATGTTATGATCACTAAAATGCTATGATGACTAAAATAGTATGATGACTAAAATGGTATGATGACTAAAATGCTATGATGACTAAAATGCTATGATTACTAAAATGTTATGATCACTAAAATGCTATGATGACTAAAATGCTATGATGGCTAAAATGGTATGATGGCTAAAATGGTATGATGGCTAAAATGCTATGATGACTAAAATAGTATGATGACTAAAATGGTGTGATGACTAAAATGCTATGATGACTAAAATGGTATGATGACTAAAATGCTATGATGACTAAAATGGTATGATACTAAAATGCTATGATGACTAAAATAGTATGATGACTAAAATGGTATGATGCTAAAATGCTATGATGACTAAAATGCTGCTATGATGACTAAAATGTTTGATCACTAAAATGCTATGATGACTAAAATAGTATGATGACTAAAATGGTATGATGACTAAAATGCTATGATGACTAAAATGTATGATTACTAAAATGTTATGATCACTAAAATGCTATGATGACTAAAATGGTATGATGGCTAAAATGCTATGATGACTAAAATGCTATATGACTAAAATGGTATGATGACTAAAATGGTATAATGACTAAAATGCTATGATGACTAAAATGGTATAATGACTAAAATGCTATGATGACTAAAATGCTATGATGACTAAAATGATATGACTAAAATGGTATGATGACTAAAATGCTATATTCTAAAGTCCCTATAAATATTCGTCCTCGTTACTTGATTATCAGAAAGCTGTTAAAATGAGTGAGGGGGAAAAAGATCATTCTCAATAAATATAACGATGGACATACTTGATAATTATAAATGTATATCGCTGTTGTCTTTCTGAATGTACATGCACGTGAGAAAGAGATATAAATGAACTGTGTGTCTACAAAAGATATGCTTACTGCTGTCTCCTAGAGTATTTATGGAAGATAAAAATGGCAAGACAGCAAATATGAACGCAATATGTGTGTAGAGGGTGTAGAGGGTGTTTATGCATACATGTGTAAGAGATTGAGAGAGAGAGGAGAGATGGAGAGTGGAGAGATGGAGAGTGGAGAGGAGATTGTGTTTTAACGTCATGCAAGTGAATCAGAGACTTCTATCGTTATAGGATTTTTTTCTGGTGAGAGATTTGTCGAAGCTTATTTATAACGAAAGTTATGAATATTCAGAAATGTTCTGTCTGCCTTTTGTCGTGAAAATAGAACGAGGATTGTGAAATTAGCCGCCACAAATTAAAATCATCTGAAATAAACGTCGGGAAGCGGACTTAACTGCTAAAGGGGGTTTAGTATTCGCAATAAAACTGTAACTGTTTTGCTCTTTTTCTTGTTTCAGTCATTTGACTGCGGCCATGCTGGAGCACCGCCTTTAGTCGAGCAACTCGACCCCAGGACTTATTCTTTTGTAAATCTAGTACTTATTCTATCGAACTCTTTTGCCGAACCGCTAAGTTACGGGGGACGTAAACACACCAGCATCGGTTGTCAAGCTAGGTTGGTGGGGGAACAAACACAGACACACAAGCATATGCACACACATACATATATATATATATATATATATATATATATACGACGGGCTTCTTTCAGTTTCCGTCTACCAAATCCACTCACAAGGCTTTGGTCGGCCTGAGGCTATAGTAGAAGAAACTTGCCCAAGGTGCCACGCAGTAGGACCAAATCCGGAACCATGTGGTTCGTAAGCAAGTTATTTACCACACAGCCATTCCTATGCCTATAACTGTTTATAATTTTGGTACAAGGCCAGTAATTTTATGTGGAGGGTGCAAATGGATTATATCGATTCTAGTTCTCAACTGGTACTTTTTTTATCGATACCGAAATTATAAAAATCAAAGTCGACGTAATAAGTCGGAAGAGATTTGCAATTAAACATTGGTTCAAAGTTTTGACACGAGGCCAGCAATTTCAGGGGAGAGGGTATGTAGTTTACATCGACCTCAGTACTCAACTGGTACTTGATTCACCGACACCGAAACGACCTGCTCGTGAAATTGACGTGCAAGTGGGTGAGCCCTTCACAGATACGCAAACCCTTAACGTAGTTATCAGGGAGGACACACGGACTGGAGCAACATGAAATAAAACGTCTCGCTCAAGGACATAACACGGTTCCGGGAATCGAACTCACGACCTTACAATCGCGTGCCGTTTACACTAACCACTAAACCACACACTTTCCTCGTCTTAAAAGCCTTAGTGAAATAACTCGGACTTTAGAACAACTTCGGGAAAACACTCCCAAGTTTGAACGAATCTTAGAAATTAAAACATTTGACATCGAAGTACTGAAGAGGAAGAATTTACAGGTTTCTAAGCAGGTAAAAGAATCAATACCGGAGGTGGCGGTTTTTGTATAAGAGGATATGATTTAACATCATATATATTTAGTTATGTATGTTGTGCTTTTATGCATATCTTTAAGAAACTGTTCATGTCTTTTATCCAATTACTCAAAGGAACTTTCCTATACATACATACATACTACATACATACATACATATATGTATATATATATATATATATATATGTGTGTGTGTGAGTATGTATATATAGTCAGCATTGTATATTTACTGGATTCTAAATAATTGCATATGCTTTTCAATAGCTCAAACACTTTTGTGGCAAAAAGACAATATTTTATCTTATGTGATAAAGATATTTTTCATAACAATATGAAAAATAGTTTTAATTTATTATTCGAGACAAAGATACAGACACACAAACACACGCACACACACACATACACTCACAAACACACTCACGCACACACATATTACAAATATAAGTGGGTGTATGAATATAAAGTATAGTGAATAAATATATATTCGTACAAAATAAATTCGTGGTTTAATGAAATTGTCTCTTTTTCAATAGTAGACCAAATTATTGGTTAACTCTTATAAATGCAGAAGAGTAGAAAACATTTAGACTTGGGTGATCGCAAATATTTTCTACTGCTTTTCAATATGACTATATCTCACGTCTGCTAAAATATAGATAGGACATCAGCTGTGCTGAAGACAGTTATTGAAGCAGAAACATGTCAACATTGCGGTCGTTCCTATTTTTGTTTTTCACCTGACAATCAGACAGTCTTTTCTTTAATGAAATGTCAATTTCGGTATAGACTTGACTCATTAGATTATTCCTTTTTTCCAATAGGGGATGGATGCAATGGCCCCTAGGCATCTCCTTACTCTCATTTGAAGGGAAGATAATTTCAATAAATCAAGGTCTTATTTTTATAGCATTTAATATAAGAGTATTCCTCTTCATTAGTCACTTATACATACATACAAACATACATACATGCATGCATACATACATACATACACACATACATAATACATATGTACATGCTTACGTACATACATACATATGTCTATACATGCGACTATATAAATTAAGAACACATACACCAAACAAAACATACAAATCTGCACAGATACATACAAGCATACATACAAAAATAACCTGTTGATGTTGTTGAAATTCCAATGAAGAAACCTTGGATCTAGGCTAGAAATCGACTCTTTCTCTATTGGCAAAATATCTTGAAATAAAACTGGATACTGATATACATACATATGCATGTATCGGCCTGTAATTGTCTACCGTTCGATGTTTTTCAAGCACAGCTCTGTCCTACCCATTGCCAATCTC
>NC_043020.1:1768579-1783579 GCF_006345805.1 Octopus sinensis | reverse complement strand
CCGCAGTCCAGTGACTGAAAGAAGCAAAGGATAAAAGCTACATATACACACATATCATCGCACATCCAAGCTGACAAAGAAAGCTATCAACTGCTACTACGTCATCGTGTGCTGTCAGTAAAGCTAACATCAAGAACAACGATTAAGATATTTTACGAGTTGACAGAGCGAACACTGCAAACAGCTGAAGTGTAATCAGAAAAGACCATTTGTCTTTTATGAGGCTGTGGCCATGCTGTGGCACCACCTTGGAGAACTTTTGGTCGATCGAATCGGCCTCAATACATCTTTCTTTTTTTTCTGTTTTTTTTTTTTGTCGTGTCTGATACTTATTCTATCGATCACTGTAGCCGAACCGCTAGGTCATGAGGACGTAAACGAACCTAGACTGGCTGTCAAGCGGTGGTAGGCGACAGATGTAAACACAAAGACACATGCACATACACACACACTCACACACACATACATACATATAGAGTGATATGTAGATAGATAGATAGATAGATAGATAGATAGATAGATAGATAGATAGATAGATAGATAGATAGATAGATAGATAGATAGATAGATAGATAGATAAATAGATAGATAGGTAGGTAAGTAGGTTAAGGCGGCAAGCTAGCAGAATCGTTAGCACGCCGGGCGAAATGCTTAGCCGTATTTCGTCTGTCGTTACGTTCTGAGTTCAAATTCTGCCGAGGTTGACTTTGCCTTTCATCTTTCGAGGTCGATTAAATAAGTACCAGTTATGCACTGGGGTCGATATAATCAACTTAATCCGTGTTTCTGTCCTGGTTTCCCCCTCTGTGTGTAGCCCCTTGTGGGCAGTAAAGAAATAAGATAGATAGATAGAGATAGATAGATAGATAGATAGATAGATAGATAGATAGATAGATAGATAGATAGATAGATAGATAGATAGACGACAGGCTTCCTACAGTTTCCGTCTACGAAACCTATTCACATGAGACTTGATCAAGGTGCCACGCAGTGGGGTTGAGCCTGGGTCCATATGGTTTGGAAGCAAGCTTCTTTCTACACAGGCACGCCTAGAGATACGAGAAGATGCTGACAGTATTTGACGAAATTAGGGACGAATATTTATAACAGTGTAAGGAACCCCTTAATCTGCTAAATCAATGTGGGTTTATTGTCCTCTCAACAAGTGTGAAGCAGCATCTCGGAGGTGTTGAAGAATTAAAGGAGGGTAAATCAATAAAAAATGCTATCGTGGATTCGGAAATCGAGAGAAAAGTATTATCGATCTACGGAGAAAGAATCCGCTATGTGATTTTGCTTATCTTACGCAAACAGACATAAAACTTCGTCAACAAAGAGTGAAAAATAAAATAGAAACAATGATTGGAGATGGTGAAAAGAAAACACTTATTTACTTATTAACTACTCTTCAAGTGGGAACTAAAAATGTCAATGCAAAACTCCGGCATCTGAAGATGGCAGCTGAAACTATAATTATTACTCTTTTACTCTTTTACTTGTTTCAGTCATTTGACTGCGGCCATGCTGGAGCACCGCCTTTAGTCGAGCAAACCGACCCCAGGACTTATTCTTTGTAAGCCTAGTACTTATTTACTTATTCTATCGGTTTCTTTTGCCGAACCGCTATGTTACGGGGACGTAAACACACCAGCATCGGTTGTCAAGCGATGTTGAGGGGGACAAACACAAACACACAAACACATACACACGAATATATACATATATATATATATACTTTCAGTTTCCGTCTACCAAATCCACTCACAAGGCTTTGGTCGGCCCGTGGATATAGTAGAAGACGCTTTCATAAGGTACCACGCAGTGGAACTGAACCTGGAACCATGTGGTTGGTAAGCAGGCTACTTACCATACAGCCACGCCTGCGCCTATATATACACATATGTGTGTGTGTGTGTGTGTGTGTGTGTGGTGTGTGTGTGTGTGTGTGTGTGTGTCTGTGCCCCCAACATCGTTTGACAACCGGTGCTTGTGTATTTACGTCCCCGTAACTTAGCGGTTCGGCAAAAGAGACCGAAGAATAAGTACTAGGCTTACAAAAAATAAGTCCTGGGGTCGATTTGTTCGACTAAAAAGGCGGTGCTTCAGCATGGCCACAGTCAAATGACTGAAACAATTAAAAGAGAGAGAGAGTAAAGAGAGTTAAACAGAAAAAAATAGAAAAAAAAAGCACAGAAAAGCGATGCGTTTCTACCTTTCGCTGTCTCCAGGAAATGGAAGCTCATATTTATGGTTAGTAAATCCTTGAAGAACATACTGCACGGCCAATCTTTGCCAACCATTCGAAAGATCTATTTCAAAAACGAGGTCTTTCTAAAATTGATAATTGTTGCTTTGAAACAAATAACACCATGACATTTCTGGGTAGATTCCACAAGAAATTAAAGGTTATTCCATACGACCTCTTTGTAATAGAATATAGTTTAAACGATTATAACCAGTTTGTAGTGAATATAATCTTTGTTAAAATCGTTCAGAACCTGATACGCTTTAAACATTGCTAAATCCGGTTGAGATAATACAGGATTAAAGTTTGCTAGTTTATAGATTGATTCTTGCAGATATTTTTCCATCCTTGACTAACTAGCAAATACCAAATCCGATTTTCCTATAAATCCTTCGTTTTTATCATAGATAACGGGTGGAAAGAGAGTTGGGTTTCTAAAATTACTCGCTCATCTTAGTGAGGTTCAGCCTTGATATGTGTGTGTGTGTGTGTGTGTGTGTGTGTGTGTGTGTGTGAGTGTGTGTGTGTGTGGTGTGTGTACGTGTGTGTACGTATTCGTGTATTAAAGTTAAACACGATTTAACATTAAACTGAAGAATTCACTCAATACTTCATATGTATGTGTATACATACATACACACATACACACACACACACAAATATATAGATATATATCTATCTATACAGAGAAAGAGATACATGTGTGTATATACATGTGCGTATGTATGTGTGTGTGTATGTGTGTGTTTGTGTGTGTTTGTGTGTGTCTATGTGTGTGTGTGTGTGTGTTTGTGTGTGCGTAATGAAATGATTTGAGAGCCAAAACGTACGAAATAAAATCGTGACCTCAGTATTCATGTAAAAAAAATCACAAAGGGCAGCCCACGTCTCGGTGTAGTGGTTTGCATGCCTCAATGATCCTGAGAGCCACACTAGCGATGCACAAGAATCCCACTCTGGAGAGGTCAAAGGAGTGAGGCCAGACTAATATGGACCACTACTTCCCAGAAGTAAAACTAGGTTTACGTCGCGCTAACATCCCTACATCGAAAACGAGCAGAGTTACCGGTGATAATTCAAAACTAGAACCTGCGAGATTAAGGCTTTCCTTCAGGCAAACATATGACCTGGGTGGAAACCGGTGGCGAGAGACTGAGATGGAACTTAAAGGGAAGCGATTCAGCAAGAAAGAAGCAGAAAAAACGGCTCAGGGTCGAGAACAGAAGAGAAAATTTATCGGTGGCCTATGCTCCATTTGGAGTGAAGGTGTTAAAGTAAATATCAAGGTATATTCAATATACATAATTGATTTATAGCGCTCGTGTTTCTTGCAGCCACAGCAATAAATTGAATGGTGTGATACTGTCATAAGCTTATAAACAAAGAGTAAAAAAAGAAGAAACCCTAATCATAGTCCTTATTTGTATGATTATGATCAGTGAAACACCTGAAAACAATGGAAAATTCCAAAATTACTGAGAAGTCTGATAAGGTCTTATATTCATGTAACAAATTATATTATAGAAAAAATTCTACGGAAAAATAATATTGGTTTGAAGTAAGCCAGTTATAACGACCCTCGTGCTGAGCTGGTAATTATTTAATTGACCCCCAAAGGACGAAAGACAAAGTCGATTTCGGTGTAATTTAAGCAATTTGCTCGGCGTGCTAACGATTCCGCCAGCAAGGTGCCATTTCCTACGAACAAAACAAGATCTCAAGGGAACAAATAAAACCTGGTCTGCTCTTGTCCGGAGCCACCTCTTTGCCTTCAGTTCCAGCAGAGCACCAATACCGGACATGCGGCAGGACCTTCTGAGTGCGCATCGGAGTGATCGGCCACAGCCGGACACACCGTCATCCGTCTTCTTCTTCTCCCACGCAATGTCCTCGGTCATCGTCGACAACGACGGACGAGCAAATTACCATGACTTCCATTTCTGTAATCTTGATTTTAAAACTATCTTTAAATATTAATTTAGATCGTAAGCGTTCTTATCAAACTTATCGATATTTTTGGCGTCTCTAAGTTTCTTGCTTTGCAGGGAAAAAAGATATCTTTTCCTTCTATTTACTCAATATACATTTCTGTTATTACTTACATACACGCACATATGCACAGGCTCAAACACAGAAACACACAATCACACACAAACACACACACACACAAAATACACACATGACACAAACTATAGACCGACTCCAGATGACGTCTTTCTCCTGTATTCTATATTTATTTTACTTCTGTCCTTTATTTATTATTATTTATTTTTTTTTACTTATTTCTCACTCTTCTTCCTCTCTTTCCACTTTTCACCATTTTCTGAAGAAATGTGTCTACAAAGCCATAATAATTAACGCCTTCCATTTCCCTGATTGACACACTAATAATTCTCAGCATAAGCTTATCCTGCCTTGTTGATTTCGTGACGTGCAAGGATTATTTTTCACACACACACACAACACACACACACACACACACACACATACATATATATATATATATATATATATATTATATATATATATATATATAATATACATCCTTTTCTACTCTAGGCACAAGGCCCGAAATTTTGGGAGAGGAGGCCAGTACGCAACTGGTACTTAATTTATCGATCCCGAAAGGATTAAAGGCAAAGTCAACCCCGGCAGAATTTGAACTCAGAACGTAAAGACACGCAAAATACCGCTAGGAATTTCACCTGGCGAAATATATATAAATCGTTTTTCTATTTCGTATGCAAGATACTTGATGTGAATTTGTATGTCAAAACAAAATTGTTGTATCTAGGGAGGGTCATTACGCCAATAATGATAAAGACACGCCCTGTTCGTGTGTTTAATATTATTGGCGTAATGATAAGCATGTACAAAAGATAGATAACCGATAAGCAAATGTAGCCGGAAGGAAAATATATTTACATGGAAACTAGCGTATTTAGATAAATGACATCATTAGGCCTTATCTTGAAAACTGTTCCGGTTAATCGGTTACTGGTGTCATAACCAGGTATATTATGTAATGAGTGTCAATAATATTCTAAGTATATGGACTAGCTCGGATTTTGAGTGACCCGTGATGCGAAGTTATGTTTTCCTCGTCAGAAGACCATAGTAAATAGCTTAATAGAGATCAGGAGGAGACCCCCTTCGGTCATGACTGACCATGGGCTTGCAACTAGAGAGTTACCCTCTGAGGCACAAGTCTGGGCAAGGTTGTTTTATGGAAGGCCAGCAGTTGCCCATTAGTACCAATTTCTTTATTACCCACAAGGGGCTAAACACAGAGGGGACAAACAAGGACAGACATAGGTATTAAATCGATTACATCGACCCCAGTACGTAACTGGTACTTAATTTATCGACCCCGAAAAGATGAAAGGCAAAGTCGACCTCGGCGGAATTTGAACTCACAACGTAACGGCAGACGAAATACCGCTAAGCATTTCGCCCGGCGTGCTAACGTTTCTGCCAGCTCGTCGCCTTTTAATACCAGCTTTTAATACTTGCCCATTAATACCAGCTTCTACTCTCCACGCCACCAATGTTATCCAAGGGAAAGGCAAAGGGGCCGATACAGTTTGGCACCAGTGACGTCACAAATCATTTCTACAGCTGAGTGAACTGGAGCAACGTGAAATAAAGTGTCTTGCCCAATTATCCATGAGTGTTGGGTGATTACAAAGGAAGTTTCAGGCTGACCCGATATGTTGTGTATATATATCAATCTTCGATTTTACTATTCTCTTATCGATCCATTTACTAATGTGCATTTTACAGTAATTTTGTTTTTTCATATAATCGATATTTAAAACAAATCAAAACACTTACGGTTAATGATTATTAAAAAATTCTTTTTTTCCCCACCAACTGTGTGCTTGCGCGCGTCTCTTGTTTTCACATTAACGTAAAGTTCTATTTTCAGTGACCTCTTCGGTAAATAAAGAAGCGGCAACAACAACAACAACAACAACAACAACAACAACAACACAACAACAACAACAACAACAACAACAACAACAACAACAACAACATAAACGTTGTCGTCATTGTGGCTGTTTAAATTTGTTTCTGTTCTTCCTGGTTAAGGTTATGGGAGCGACAGTTAGGGATCTTCTTCTTCTCCTCCTTCTTCTTCTTTTTCCTCTTTTATTATCATTATTATTACGTGATGAAAAATCACAGCTTATTTTGCTGGGTATGGTGGAAAGTGTTAGCAATCCACTTGTTTACTGGCCATGCTTCAAGATCCCTGCGAAGAATTCTTGCAGTTCCAAGCAATGCTGACTTTTGTGGGTGTTCTATCTTTATACTTGTACCAATCTTTTTCAGCCAAGCTGGTAGTTGAGTGCTGATACTTCCAACTGCACCAATTACTATTAGTATCACGTCAAATTTCAAATTTTGTGGTGGAGGGGTAAATCGATTAAACCGACCCCAATATTCAACTGGTACTTATTTTATGGGCCCCGAAAGGGTGAAAGGCAAAGTCGACCCCGACGGCATTTGAATTCAGGACATAAGACGGACGAAATGTCGCTTACCATTTTGGCAATCGCGCTAACGATTCTGCCAGCTCGCCGCCAAAGTTAAGGAATGTTGACAAGTTCCAGCAGTATCAAAGTAAATGTGTTCCTAGGTCATTAGATAGAAGAGGTTTCGTAAATGAAGCAGCAATGGTTAAAATGAAAGAGACAGAGAGAGTAAGAGAAAGACAGGAAGAGAGAGAGAGAGAGGAAGAGAGAAAACAATATTCAGCAGATAAGGAAGCAATTACAGAGAACAACACAGACTGGAAATGTTTCCGATGATGGAATGAACGCAACCTACTTAAGAAGAAAGAAGAAAGAAAGAAAGAATGAAAGAAAGAAAGAAAGAAAGAAAGAAAGAAAGAAAGAAAGAAAGAAGGAAAGAAAGTATAAGAAGAAGGATCTATAAAGTGTACGTGTACTTTTCTGCATATGTGTGCTGGCGTCCGTATATATATTCACATATTAATATATATATATATATATATATATGCACGTATACATATGCATATATGTATATGTGTGTATCTGTGTATCTGTGCGTATGTGTATGTGTATGTATGTATTTGTGTATATATATATATATATCTATATATATATATACATATATATTATACGTTTATACATATATGTAGATATATATATATGCACGTTAGCTTGTGTGTGTGTTTGTGTCCTCATGTCTATGCACGTGCGCCGCGTAATGTGTGCGCGTGAAACAAATACACTTGGTGAAAACAAAAAAAAAAAAAAAGAATTCAACAACAGGTAAGATTAAATCTGTGAACGCGGCTTAACTGTTCAGATCTAAAAAGTCAAGAAAAACGAGAAGCTCTGTCGACGTCATGGCTGATACACGAGATGAGATGAGATGTGATCCACCCACGGGGAATTATCCGAAAATAAACGCATGTAACCAAGTAGAAGAAACCAAATCTAGAACGGACTGTAAGTAGCAAAGAAGCGTCTTACAGTTTTGTGTCAGATAAAATACTCGGAGTTGAATTGTAATATATTTATATACATGCAGACATTGATGTACACATGTGATAAAACTGCTAAGCACGACTAGGCAGCTCTATTCATTGTATAAGTTAAAAAGACAACCATATGTTGAAAGAAATATAGGAAGCATTGCAGAATATTTAAACGCAGTCAACTGAAAATGAATAAACCATAATATTCTCATCATATTATTTAGAGATTTCGGTGCAAAATGATAATTTTAAGTTAAATCAAACGACCCAGACATCGGAATTAAGGATTAATGTAAGAAAATATACAGAAGCAGGCATGGGTCTGTGGTCTAAGAAGCACGCATTGCAACTGTCTGTTTTCGGGTTCGGTTCCACTGCGGGACACATTGGGTAAGTTTTTTTTTTACTATAGGCTCGGTCTGACCTATACCTTCTGAGTTATTTGGGACATACGGAAACTCTGTGGAAGCCTGTAGTGTGTATGAACGTGTACATACGTTTGTGTGTGTCTGTATATATATGTGTGTGTGCGTGCGTATGTGTGTATGTGTGTGTGTATGTATGTATGCGTATGTATAACAAATACGACAGTGTCTGTATATACATGCATATATACTACATATATACACACATAGTATATATATATATATATATATATATATATATAATATATATATATATATATATATATATATATATAGATAGATATAGATATATAGGCGTCTGTGTATGTTTGTATTTGTCCCCGTAGTTGTTGCTTAACATGTCTTCAACACGGTTCGACTAAAAGCACCAATAGTTTAAGTACTGTAAACAATACGTACTGGGGTCGATTTGTTGGATTAAATAGTGCCCCAGAATGGCCATATTCTAATGACTGAAACAACTAAAAGACGAAAATTAAAAGATGAAAAAAACATCTTCGAACTGACTCAACCATTGGCGCATCGGACGAATTGCTTAACAACATTTCTTCCGGCTCTTTACGTTCCGAGTTCAAATTGCACCGAGGGCAACTTTGCTTTTCATCCTTTGGGATTCAATGAGATAAATACCAGTCATACAATGACGTTGATACAAACGACCTGCCCATGAGTAGGTCAATGTGGGTTTTTTTAATGAAAAGCGCTCTAAGACTGTAGGGTTCTTATTGGGTGGTCATGAGTAACGGTAATAATCCCAAAACTATTTATCTATGTTACATAAGACAATATACTGCCAAGATTTCATCTTCGTTCTTCAGTTCCAGTTTATTTCTTATTTCTTATTTGCATTTGTTAAATTCAAAAACCCTGATTCTTACCGTTATGCTATAGCAAAGGGAAGAAGCATCTTCAATTCTTCATTTTTAACAATTGATTTTTCTTTCTCAATTCTTAAACAAAATTCACAAATTCTATCAGTTTATAGAAATTATGATTGCCACATCATTTTCAAATTAATAACCTGTCCTTGAAAGTTGCAAATATTGACAAAACTCACATATAAAGCGTTAACGTTAAAACGAAATGGAATTCTCACCCAATTGAATCCCTCTGTGTCTTCTGTATCCAATGTGGTGTTTGGATTCTGTGATAAATTCTGCAGATGGTTCAAGATAATATTCTTTCAGTCATTAATACAGTTAACGTAATCTTCTTTCAGAAGAATGAATGCAAGAAAAGATGTAGTTTCCGCTTTCTCTACTTTCCTTTTCTACAATTTCAGCTTTTATTTTCTCCATTCAGCCAATAGTTATTCAATTGCGGCCTTGTTGGGATATACCTAGGTCATTCAATTCGGAAGCAAAAACCACTATAAGATATGATAAGCACATTGAAGCATTCACTTGGAATAAATGAAAAATATATATATATTGAAGCTAAAAGACGATTTTTCTTCCTTCCGTTTATTCCAAGATAAAAATGTGTGCCTACTTCACTTCGTATTGTCATATATTCCTCGAGAAATTTTCCGCAAGATAACCATCTGACACCGGAGTAATATACTAAAGATTTATATTCATAATTGTTTGAAGAATAATAATCACGTAAGGATTTGTTAAAAAGAGGTTCTGATATCATACAATTATTTGAACAATATAATAATCGATTGAGACTAATTCCAGTGATATACGATTTTCTCTATATAAAAATAAATGGAAAGTATATATATATGAGCATTAACCTCTTTAATTATAACTCGGGAGGGTCACTATGCCAGTAATAAATACACGTACTTGTTCTGTTAAACTTCTTTTAATTATCATTAGTCCATTTGTTAAATATTTACATTGTTGGCATCCTTTTTGTCTCGGGAGACAATGGAGTTGCGCATAAAGTAGTCTAGTCCGGCTTTTACATTTCATGTCCTGGTACATTTCCTGCTGTGGCTGTGTAGTCCCATCCTGGACAAACACTCCATCTGGCAGGTACCGCAAATGTAGCGAATATATTTACATATATTTAAATATTTACATATATATATATGTATATATATATATATATATATATATATATATATATATATATATTATATATGTTATATATTATATTATATATATTAATATATATATAATATATATGTATATATATATATATATATGTATATATATATATATATATTATATATATATATATATATATATATAATATATATATATATATATATATTATATATATATATATATATATATACATATATTATATATATATACATATATATATATATATATATAAATATATATTATATATATATATATATATATATATATATATATATAAATATATATATATATATATATATACATCTATAGATATATTATATATATATATATATCTATATATATGATATATATATATATATATACATAATATATATGTAAATATTTAAATATATGTAAATAATCGCTACATTTGCGGTACCTGCCAGATGGAGTGTTTGTCCAGGATGGGACTACACAAGCCACAGCAGGAATGTACCAGGACATGAATGTAAAAGCCGGACTAGACTACTTTATGCGCGCAACTCCATTGTCTCCCGAGACAAAAAGGATGCCAACAATGTAAATATTTAACAAATGGACTAATGATAATTAAAAGAAGTTTAACAGAACAAGTACGTGTATTTATTACTGGCATAGTGACCCTCCCGAGTTATAATTAAAGAGGTTAATGCTCATAATATATATACTTTCCTTTATTTTATATAGAGAAAATCGTATATCACTGGATTGAGTCTCAATCGATTATTATATTGTTCAAATAATTGTATGATATCAGAACCTCTTTTTACATATATATATATTGCTAAATATATATATATTTAATATAATATATTGCTAAACCTCGCTAAGATAAATATTTCAATTACCTGAAGATTGACTGTAACCATAACTCGAATATTACGAATTGGACAGCATGAAGCGATGTAGTGTTTTACTCATTTCTTTTATTAAACTTTAATACTTTTGAATATATTTAAAATAATAAAATTAAAATTTTAGTATTGGCTTATGTTTTTCATTGTTTGATTTGCCTAATAGTGGTTTTATCTCTAATTTGATATAATATATATATATATATAAATATAAGTCTATGAGACCAAAAGTACCATTCCTAGTTTTTAATGCAGAAAACAAATAGTCTAAAATGTCTCCTTTGCTGATCGTTTTACTGGGCAATCACTTATAGAACATCTGCGTCTACTTTCATGTAAATCGATCATACAGTTGACCACTAAACCCGCCGCCGTTTGCTTTTACGATGGAAATTACTTCCTCTTCAAAATCTCGCCAAGTATCACTGGTAAAGCTGCGGGCCATATCATTTAACGAAAGAACCCGCTACAACTTTTGTTTTATTATTATCATCTCTTAGTAGCATCTTGAAATATGAATCAAATCTACGGATGCTGGTTTTAAAAGGTTCTCACCAATTCTATTTGGAAATACGCCAAGAAATAGAGTATGATATAGTATAGGTTCGTTTCTTCTCTCTGCTTTGTAACAGAGAAAATATAGCTCTATTATATTATTATACTAGCAGTATCGCCCGGCGTTGCTCGGGTTTGTAAGGGAAATAACTATAAAGCATTTTTAGAGAGTTATAGCCAAAAAATAGCAAAAAAATGCATTAAAAATGGAAAAAAAATTATGGTAATTTTTTTAAATCGTTGACTCTATCGTAGACATTTTTAGAGAGTTACTTCCTTTATATAAAACCGAGTAAAAAATGCATTAAAATGGAAAAAATGATGGTAAATTATTTTTTAAATCGTAGACTCATCGTAGACGCGCACGTATTAACGCAGAAGGGCTCGATATGAATCACGACTATAAGATACCCGGTTTTGGTTAAGCTGCACCGCAAAATGTGGGAGTAGTTAGGAATCTAAATCGTAGGAGACAGACACACAACTTCTCTTTTATATATAAAGATTATATTAATACAATAGAAAATATAGTTCTGTTGCATTATAAAGATATTAGAAAATATAGATCTATTGTATTACAAAAGAGAAAATATATTTCTGTTGTGTGACAAACCATATTAGAAAATATATCCTATTCTATTATGAAATATATTAAAAAATATCGATGCATTGTATTATAAAACGTAGGAAATATAGTATTATTGTAACAAACAAGTGAAGCTGCGCATTCATTGTTTTTTATTAGCTTGTTCTTTTGACAAAATATGATTTTCTTTTCCAACAAAATCTTTATGTTCGTCTCCAAATGCCTTTCAAAATTATTGTTCTTTTAACAGGTCTTCAAATATATTTTAAAATTATATTGTTATTAAGCTAAGACGGTGCGCTGCTGGCCAAATCGTTATCACGCCGGGCAAAATGCTCATCGGCATTACGTACGACTTTGCGTTTTGAGTTCAAATTCCGCCAAGATCGATTTTTGCATTTCATCCTTTTTGGGGTTCGGCAAAACAAGTACCAGTTGAGCACAGAATTGGATGGAATTGACTTAACTCCGTCCCTGCAATTGCTGGCCTTTCTCCAAATTTATTGCTATTAATAGCGATACATCAGAGAACAATTCACAATACTTCACAAACCGTGGCTTACTCCCTTTAATGTGTAATAGTGGTTTCACATTTTGGTACAAAGCCAACAATTTATAGGGGGGTGTATAAGTTAATTGCATCAACTCCAGTGCTCAGCTGGTACTTGTTTTATCGACCACATAAAATAATGAAAGCAGAGTCGACCTCAGAATGGATAGAGTACAGAGACGGACAAAATGCCGCTAAATATTTTGCCCGGCGCCGTAACGATTTGGCCAGCTTGCCGCCTTGCTATGTCACGTGTACAAGTAATATATAGTAAATCCAAACTTAAAGCATTCTTTTTCTTTTATCTCTTTCTCTTTCTCTTTTTCTCTTTTTACTTGTTTCAGCCATTTGACTGCGGCCATGCTGGTGCACCGCCTTTGAACGAGCAACTCGACCCCGGGACTTATTCTTTGTAAGCCCAGTACTTATTCTATCGGTCTCATTTGCCGAACCGCTAAGTGATGGGGACATAAACACACCAGCATCGGTTGTCAAGCAATGCTAGGGGGACAAACACAGACACACAAACATACACGCACATACATATATATACATATATACAACGGGCTTCTTTCAGTTTCTGTCTACCAAATCCACTCACAAGGCATTGGTCAACCTGAGGCTATAGTAGAAGACACTTGCCCAAGGTGCCACGCAGTGGGACTGAACCCGGAACCATGTGGTTGGTAAACAAGCTACTTACCACACAGCTACTCCTGCGCCTACATATATATATATATACATATATACGACAGGCTTCTTTCAGTTTCCGTCTACCAAATCCACTCACAAGGCTTTGGTCGGCCCGAGGCTATAGTAGAAGACACTTGCCCAAGGTGCCACGCAGTGGGACTGACCCGGAACCATGTGGTGGTAAACAAGCTACTTACAACACAGCCACTCCTGCGCCTACATATATATATATATATATATATATATATATACATATATTACGACAGGCTTCTTTCAGTTTCGTCTACCAAATCCATCACAAGGTTTGGTCGGCTCGAGGCTATCGTAGAAGACACTTGCCCAAGGTTCCACGCAGTGGGACTGAACCCGGAACCATGTGGTTGGTAAACAAGCTACTTACCACACAGCCACTCCTGCGCCTACTTATAGTCAGTTTTTTTTTTTTGATCATGGGTGATAACAATTAACAGTTAATTAATATTTATAGATCGCTTACTTAATATAAACATCAAAGAAATAATATATATATTTCTTTATTGCCCACAAGGGGCTAAACTTAGAGGGGACAAACAAGGACAGACAAAGGGATTAAGTCGATTACATCGACCCCCCACCCACCCAGTGCGAAACTGGTACTTTATTTATCGACCCCGAAAGGATGAAAGATAAAGTCGACCTCGGCGGAATTTGAACTCAGAACGTAGCGGCAGACGAAATACCGCTAAACATTTCGCCCGGCGCGCTAACGAAATAATGTATAAGTTAGATATGGGTGGCGCAGAATAAGTAATTTCTGACTTCATTTTTCGTTTTACTTGCTTCAGACGACTACATTGCAAGCGTTGTGCCATCATCATTTATTTCGTACAGCTTGCATCATCTTTGAGAATTAAAATTGATCAGCATAGTTGTTGTAGTTGTTGAGGTTGAGACATTTTGAAACATAGTCATTTGACAGATATTTTTTCCAAGAAATTTTTCCTCGTCTTTGACGCAATCGTAAAAGTTGTCGCTGGTAAAATATCTGGATAATTTTTGATGTTTAACAATAAAAGTTCTTTTCTTTGTTGGATTCCAAGTCAATATTTTTTTCCTGCACTAATATCTAATTTGATAATATTAAATTTTCAAAAGAATATCTGAAGTGGGAAAAATGCGTAATGACTAATTTTAATAATTTCTTTTCTCTAACTGTATGGTACGTAAATATATCATGAAGAGGGGGTACCCCAGCAGACCATGAAGAAGCTATAGAGAAGATTATATGTTGAGTTTTTAGATTTAGTCGATTTTCGTTAATTTCATATCGAGTGCCATTTTTCCATGATAATCTTTCATTTGACACAGCTATTCAAAATTTTTGTTGCATTTCTGACCTTCCTGATGACTAAGGAGGCGCAATGGCCCAGTGGTTAGGGCAGCGGACTCGCGGTCGTAGGATCGCGGTTTCGATTCCAAGACCGGGCGTTGTGAGTGTTTATTGAGCGAAAACGCCTAAATTTTCC
>NC_043020.1:1758952-1768479 GCF_006345805.1 Octopus sinensis | reverse complement strand
AGTAGCATATATGTGTTTTGTATACGTACCTTTGTGTGTGTGCATGTGTGTGCGCGTGTGTGTGTGCATGTGTGTGCGCGTGTGTGTGTGCATGTGTGTGTCTTTGTGTCCGCCTTTATCCCCCCTCCACTTCTTGGCAACCTATGTCAGTGTGTTTATGTTCCCATAACTTTTGCGGTTCGGCAAAAGAACCCGATAAAATGAATACCAGGTTTAAACCAAATCAAAATTACTGGATAGACTCATTCGACTATATATATATATATATATATATATCTGTACTTTTCTACTCTAGACACAAAATCCGAAATTTTTGAAGAGGGTACTTGTCGATTAAATCGATCCCAGTACTCACCTGATACTTAATTTATTGATCCCAAAATGATGAAAGGCGAAGTCGACCTCGGCGTAATTTGAACTCAGAATGTAACGGCAGACGAAATACCAATTTCTTTACTACCCACAAGGGGCTAAACACAGAGAGGACAAACAAGAACAGACAAACGGATTAAGTCGATTATATCGACTCCAGTGCGTAACTAGTACTTATTTAATCGACCCCGAAAGGATGAAAAGCAAAGTCGACCTCGGCGGAATTTGAAATCAGAACGTAACGGCAGACGAAATACGGCTACGCATTTCGCCCGGCATGCTAACGTTTCTGCCAGCTCGCCGCCTTGTATATCTATATGTATTGTACATACATGTTGTACATCGTATATGCATATCAAATGAGACGGGGAGGATGAGAGAAAAGGCACTGATTAAAAGCTCCACAGACAGACTGAAGGGTAGCTAGATAAGTAGGCTGATAGACTATCGCAATATTATATATGTGTATATTCTATGTTACTTTACATAAGAGACACAAAAATCCTAAAAAACGGCGTCCCAGCATGGCCGCAGTCCAATGAGTGAAACCGAGTGACCCGTTGTGCTCTTGATCAAAACACTTCATCTCACGTTGCACTTCGATCACTTCGACACTTCACGTGTGGTACACCGTGCACCTGTTCAGGCAACGTCGATTTGATTGAGGGAGTGAGCTAATGTTTGATCACTATAAGCTAATTATTTTTGCAGGTCGTTCAGCACGGAGTTTTGTCAGTGAAGAGGCCGCGGTCTCAAAGCGACGAAAACATTTTGGCAAATTAAATCTAACGGTTTTTGTGTGTTTCTTAAATTGCTTATAAACACCTTCCACGCTGCAATTGTATATCTATATTCATATACATAAAAACAGGAAGTGATCTTCCTTGAAGACGGAGGCTCGTTTCATCTGACGATGGAATCAATCTACAATCATTATTTTGAACCACTGTGCCCCCAGAAACAGCTGTTGAATTTGAAATACTTTTATTCAGGTTGCGTGTGAGTCGTGTAAATGACTATTATAAGCAGTTAGAAAGTGTACTGAGCTGGACTGCGGATTGTCACACACTGAAGATAGGCGCTAAAAATTACGTACTTTTAATAACCCTTTGAACAGAGACGTTCCTGAAGAATCTAGAATGGACTATCACGTGAATAAGTCTGGCTGCTGATTGGTCTTTAACTCGGCCTCTCGCGTGAACAAAGATTATGCTACGTCGTGAAGTTTACTTCGAAATCTGACGATTCGGTTTTGAGTCTTTGCTACAATTACACGACCATAAACCTTAACCACACCGCCATAACTTTGTCCATTTTGCAACGATTCAACAACTCTGAGAACGTCTTAGTTTTAGTTCTTAGATAAACATATTGCAAGAATGGCTCTCCAACGCCATATTGTATTTCAATAGTTGTGTTATGACACTTCTATAAACATTTGATGGGAATAATCTTACAGAAATACTAGCAGTGTTTACTTAACGACTCTAGGCTACGTAACAGATCTATTGATGTGGAGTGGATACTGGATATCGATCGAGTCTTTCTATTTACAAATTGCCCCTCTGTGTATTAATATTCCCAGAAGTGGAATCTTTCTCCCCCACTTTCTCCTTTCTCTCTCTTTCTCCCTCCTTTCTCCCTATCAATCTATCTATCTATTACTCTATCTTCTCACTCATGCAGATATATATACATATACATACATATAGATATCTATATTATATATATATATATATATATATATATATATATATATATAATATATATAATAATATATATATACCTATATACATATATATAATACATATGTATACATATATATATATATTATACATATATATATATATATATATACATATATATATATATACATATATATATACATATATCACATATATATTAATTATATTTATATATATAATATATATATATATATATATATATATATATATATATATATATATATATATATATATATATATATATATATATATATATAATACTCTTCTACCTCACTTTTTCCTCAATTTTATTTTTATATCTCGTCCTCACATATTTACACACGAAATATACACATAGACAACACATTTTACTTCTTTCTCTTTTTTTTATCTCTCACAACTCTCTCTCTCTCTCTTCTCTCTCTCTCTCTCTCTCTCTCTTCATGACATAAACCTCCCTTTCTCTCTCTCTGTTCCTTATAAAAATAATCACACTTTCGTTCTATATATCTCGCGTCTCTCTCTTTCTCTCTCTCTCACACACACTCTGACCACCTATCAATCTACCGGTCTGTCTATATACCTACACGCAAACCTTCCCACCTACCCTCATTCCTATCTATCTATCTATCTGTCCCATCTGTGTACAGCCCTGTGTGGCCAATAAAGAAACTTATCTATCTATCTATCTATCTATCTATCTATCTATCTATCTATCTATCTATCTATCTATCTATCTATCTATCTGTCTGTCTGTCTGTCTGTTTATTTAACCATCTATCTCTTTATCTGCCTATCTATCTAATCTATCTATCTATCTATCTATCTATCTATCTATCTATCTATCTATCTATCTATCTATCTATCTATCTATCTATCTGTCTGTCTGTTTATTTAACCATCTATCTCTTTATCTGCCTATCTATCTAATCTATCTATCTATCTATCTATCTATCTATCTATCTATCTATATATCTATCTATCTATCTATCTATCTATATAATATATATATATATATAATATAAATATATTATATATATATATTATATATCTGTCTGTCTGTTATTTTAACATCTATCTCTTTATCTGCCTATCTATCTAATCTATCTATCTATCTATCTACCTATCTATCTATCTATCTATCTATCTATCTATCTATCTATCTATCTATCTATCTATCTATCTATCTATCTATCTATCTATCTACCTGTTTATTTAACCATCTATCTATCTATCTGAAAAGAACTCTGTGATATTGTCTATATCAAGACGTCAAGTAGAGGAGACGATAGCAATTTGCCCTGATTTCCCACACAAAGTTAAACACTAAATATTCGGATGAAACGAAATGACGGTTAATTAGACAGATTCATTTCTTTATGGCCATCTCGACTGTGTCAGTTGGAAGGAAGTTTAGTATCGGTAGCATGGGATGGTTCACATTGATCTCATCAAGAAGACAGATTTATGACTTATTTATGTAATAAATACACAAATATTATGTAATAATTTCGTACATAGAAACGTATACGGTTGTTAAAGATAGCAGCCAAATCTCCCTCGTCACGCATCGATCAGGAAAGCGCTGATATCTATAGTAAGAAAGTATCTTTTATATTATCGTTTACTGTGTTTTACTTGTTTAAGTCATTCTACTATGGCCATGCTGGGGCATCGTCTTGAAGGGATTTAGTCGAACAAATCGACCCTCGTGTAATTGTTGGGTTTTTTTTTTTTTTGTTATTTATTCTATCAGTCTATTTTGCCGAACGGCTAGATTAACGGGACACGTGAGCAAACCGAAACGGGCCGTCAAACGGTGGTGAGTTACAAACATAAAAACGCAATCACACAAACACACACATACACACACACACACACACATACACACACATACACACACTCACACATACATACATACATACATACATGCATACATACATACATGCATACATACATGCATGCATACATACATACATACATACATACATACATACATACATACATACATACATACATACATACATACATACATACGTACATATATGGACAACAATTCTCACCCTTCCAACTGAGAATAGAATAACTATTTCTGATAGTATAGGCATTGCAAAGGGAATATTCCTGGGAGATAGTCTTTCTGTACTTCTTTTCATTTTGGCACTGAATCCTTTATCGTTCCTACTGCAAAAAACAAATGGTTACATGCTAGGATCTTCAACTGCTAGAAATATCAACGTAACCTCCAGTTTCTTTATCCAGACTATGAATTCATATTCATACCATTAATTATTGGAGCACTAGGTTTTGATAGTAAATGCATTACGGTGAATCCGGATAAACTGGGATTTTCAAAAAGAGAAATCAACCGGCTAATTCGTATGTTACAAGTGCAATCTGTGATTGGAACAGTAAAAATATACAAGACTTTTCTCAAGTTTCAAATGTGAATTTATCGCTGTTAACTACATTGCAAAGTTGGAGCCTTGTATCTTTGTTGGAAATCTGTTGCCTCCTCAGTGGGAGACTTATAATAATCAAGAAATAGAAGGGACATACATACATGCTTGAATACATACATACATACATACATACATACATACATACATACATACATACATACATACATGCATATGAATGTCATACTCGTGAATGGCTTCCGTTGCGGTAGAAGCATCGTTGACACGATCTGCCTTCGCCAAATGCAGGGAAATGCATTGGGCAGAACATGCCTATGAATGCTGTGTTCATAGACTTCACAAAGGCTTTAGACACACTATCTCGTGATGGACTTTGGCTGGCTCTTAAAGCATTTTCATATGATACACTATATTGTAATAAATATCATTCACAAGTAGACGAGCTGGTAGAAACGTTGGCACCCCTGGCGAAATACTTAGCGGTATTTCGTTTATCTTTACGTTCTGAGTTCAAATTCCGCCGAGGTCGACTTTACCTTTCATCATTTCTGGATCGATAAATTAAATGTGTGTATGTATGTATGTATGTATGTACGCGTGCATGTACGTATGTGTGTATGTATAAATATATATATACACACACAAAGGCACACACACACACACACACACATATGAATATGTATGTATGTATATACATATATATATATATATACACGCCCACATACACACACAAGTTTATATGCTTACATATGTATGTTCGTGCATGTTTATAATAACGATGTTGTATTTGCGTGTATATCTACTTTTAAAATAGCATTCACATACAGAGAAAACATAACACCTTGCGTATTATATATCTGTTCAGCCTACTTTACATTTTGTCACCAAAGGTTTCATAACAGGAAGCAATCCTCAGTCAAAGACGGCCAGTAATAGAAACCCCCACCATTCAAGAAATGCAGCATCGGTACATAGTCTCGGTGGTGACTTCCGGTTGACAACGTCCGAGTTGTCATTTATTTAACATCCGGTGGTGTGGCGAGTCACGTCTGACAATTTAATCCGGTTAGAGTATTCTGTTATATTTGGAGAGATGAAACTCGTCAAGATGACACTTATTGATTAAATCCGTCTCTTGTTTAGAAAGAATTTTGAATTTCTCAACGTTGCTGAAATTGAAAAAGCTTTCCCCTCTTATATTTGTTATTGTAGGCTAAAGCGGACTTTGGAATTTTAAAATTAAACTTGTCTCCATTTTAGTTACCACCAATGCAGCTGTAATGTCTCTGAATTATTTGCAAGTAAATTAGTTAATATTTATAGCTTAATTTGCATTTTAACAGCTGCTCAAATAGATTTATTTTCAAAACTTCTTAATGCGTCAAAAGACCCCAAAACAAATTGTGTTCGCTTTCTTATTTGTACAGATGTAGCTACTAATTAAGACGAAAGACAGCAGATCTTAGTGTAGTAGTATTGCTACCGTCCGGTATACAGCAAGCCCATGGTTTAATTCATGTAGGTGACTCTCTTTTACTCTTTTACTCTTTTACTTGTTTCAGTCATTTGACTGTGGCCATGCTGGAAACACCGCCTTTAGTCGAGCAAATCGACCCCAGGACTTATTCTTTGTAAGCCCAGTACTTATTCTATCGGTCTCTTTTGCCGAACCGCTAAGTTACAGGGACGTAAACACACCACCATCGGTTGTCAAGCGATGTTGGGGGGACAAACACAGATACACGAACGCATACACACATATACATACATATATACGACAGGCTTCTTTCAGTTTCCGTCTACCGAATCCACTCACAAGGCTTTGGTCGGCCCGAGGCTATAGTAGAAGGCACTTGCCCAAGGTGCCACGCAGTGGGACTGAACCCGGAACCATGTAGTTGGTAAGTAAGCTACTTACCACAGCCACTCCTACGCCTATACTCTGTGCACTTTTCTTTCAGCTAAGGGGTATTTCACCCGATGTATTACAGGTTATTATTTTTAACGTTATTTAGGCTGTGAAGTGGCTAAATCGTTAACATGACGTGCTTCCGTACAGTTTCCTTCTTCAAAATTCACTCACAAGGATTTCCTCTCCACGGAACTATAACGGAAGACACCTGTCCAAAGTAGCGCGCAATGGAACTGAACTCGAAACCATGTGGCTGCAAAGCGAGTTCCTTGACCTCACAACCATACTCATACCAATATTTTATTTTCAAAGGGGAAATACAAGTGATTAACATTCTACGTTAAAAAAATATCTTCAAGATCACAGTTCTTACTAATATCTCAATTATTCTTATTGTATATCTGGTTTTTTTTTCCTTTTTTTTTATGTCTTCCTCTTTCGGTTATTTTATATCTGCAATTAGAGATTTTTTGCTCTGTCTTTATCTTATCATTATTTAATATTTCTTCGTTTTATTATCTGTTGCAGATATATATTTTGTTATGACTTATTTCTTATTATTTCATTTTTCTTCCTTTTTTCTTTTTTTCTTTTTGGTTTTCGCTTTCTTCCTTTCTTGTCTTTAGAACAATAAATAGTTATGTTTCTTTGCTTTTTTTCAATAAAAAGATGTTTTGTCGTTCGTAAAACAATTGAAGCGTTTTATGTGTGTTACGTTTTGACGGCTAATTATACACATTCGGAGAATGATATTGCAACCGTCTGTCTTGATATCATCAATGGCAATAAAATTATCAATAGACACAGAAACATTGACTGCCGTTACAACAACAGCATTATAAGCTGAACTAACATTATCAACAACAACATAGCCAACATTATCAATATTATCAATATTATCAACTGCAAGACTACTTAGTCAACAGGGGAGCACTAAGTGACTACTCGACTTGCGATAAACAACAGTCAACTCTCCAGCAAATACCACCCCACTGATTTTAATAATATAAATTTAGACAAGGTGGCGAACTGGCAGAATCGTTAGCGCGCCGGGCGAAATGCTTAGCGGTATTTCGTCTGCTGTTACGTTCTGAGTTCAAATTCCGCCGAGGTCGACTTTGCCTTTCATCCTTTCGGGGTCGATTAAATAAGTACCAGTTACGCACTGGGGTCGATATAATCGACTTAATCCGTTTGTCTATCCTTGTTTGTCCTCTCTGCATTTAGCCCCTTGTGGGTAGTAAAGAAATAGGTATTTCGTCTGTTTTAACGTTCTGAGTTCAAATTCCGCCGAGGTTGACTTTGCCTTTCATCCTTTCGGGATCGATTAAATAAGTACCAGTTACGCACTGGGGTCGATATAATCGACTTAATCCCTTTGTCTGCCTTTGTTTGTCCCCTCTATGTGTAACCTCTCGTGGGCAATAAAGAAATAAGAATCGTTAGCACCCTGGATGAAATGCTTGGCGCCATTTCGCCTGTCTTTATGTTCTGAGTCGAAATTCCGCTGAGGTCGACTTTGCCTTTCATCCTTCCGGGATCGATAAAATAAGTACCAGCTGAGCACAGGGGTCGATATAATCGACTAGCCCTCCCCCACCCACGAAATTGCCGGAAGTTGCCAGACTCTTTAGTACTCTGGGCAAAATGCTTAGCGGCATTTCGTCCGCATTTATATTCCGCCAAGGTCGACTTTGTCTTTCATCCTACCAGATTTGATAAAATAAGTACCAGTTGAGTACTGGGGTCGATTTGATCGACTTAGCCCCTTCCCGAAATCGCTGGCCTTGTGCCAAAATCAATTTTATAAATTTAGTCAGAAGAGAAAAGCCAGTAACTATTTTTTCCGAGGTTTTTGGAGCTGGTGTGAAGACGGAAGGAAGTTATACTCTGACTACGAGTCTGGACGGAATATTTGTTAGAGGTTAAATTTCTCCAAACGCACCAGAGAATCAGAAAGTGGTGATCTTAAATCATGCAACGCTTCTCAAATGAAAAACAAAATCATAAGAAATAAATAAAAGCTAGACCGCAGGGTTTTACATCCCATAAATTAGAAACACTGGTTGCAAGGGATAAGGAAAGAAGGACCACAGGAGCTTCGTGTGTGAACAGGAAGTAGTAGGATGTGAGAGGTAGAAGGAAAAAAGAATGGAATAAGGAGGAACGGTGGGAGAATGAGGGAGTGAGATGAATTAAGATGGGAGGAGAAACAGCTGTGTAGATACATATATACACAAACACATATATATATATACACACGCATATATGTATATATATGTACAAAGAGAGAGAGAGAGAAATAGACAGTTGGGTAAATACATATATTATAGATAGATGTAGTAGGCATTGGTAAACCACCCCGATGTCCTTGCCAAGGAAACACCATTAGTTGGTCATAAAGAATTAGCACTGCGGTTTCATCCGATGGGAGAGACCGCAACTCATCAGATGAGTGGAATCGCGGAAAATCGGGACGAATTTCGTCCTAGTGTCATCGACGCGCTATAAGAAAGTAAAGCATACGATAACCTACGTGATATACGCACAGATATGCATGTATATATATATATAGATATATATATATATATATATATATATATATATATATTATATATATATATATATATATATATATGAGAACAAAGTGTACGTACGCCGCTATATATATATATAAATATACAAAATAGGACAAGAAAGCAAAATATCCGGACAATTTGTTGATACAAAAAGGGACAACAAAACATCTAGATAGACGATACAAAAAAACAAGGACGGGGCATTCGAAGATTTCTATCCTCAGTCAAGAACCAGATCATCCTCGCAATTTCAGCTGATTAATCTTGCGATTGCTCCAATCTGGCCAGCTCCAAGGAAAAACTAAGCAAAGAGCATTAGATTCCTTGGAAAAAAGCATGGAATGTATACGAAATATATATATATATATATATATATATGAGTGTTTGTGTGTATGTTTGCGAATGTGTGTTTGTTTTTTACGTACACGCACTCGCAGTCTACTTTTCTGTATTAAGTACTGTTCCACTGTTCGACCTTTGATCCATAACTTTCACTGATCTGTATACATGCATACATACA
>NC_043020.1:1708952-1751452 GCF_006345805.1 Octopus sinensis | reverse complement strand
GATGAGGAATTAGGTACATTATTTACATTCGACGGATATTTGTCCTCATCTTGTTTGTTGTTAGCACAAAGTTTCGACTGATATACTATCCAGCCTTCATCAGGTGTCTTGGGGAAATTTCGAACCTGGGTTCTCATTCCTCATTCCTAGTCCATTGAACATCAATTTTAACAACAAAATACGACGGGCTTCTTTCAGTTTCCGTCTACCAAATCCACTCACAAGGCTTTGGTCGGCCCGAGGCTATAGTAGAAGACACTTGCCCAAGGTGTCACGCAGTGGAACTGAACCCGGAACCATGTGGTTCGTAAGCAAGTGAACATTTTCCACCACCGCCAAGAAGACAAATGCTTCAAAGATATGCACAATATGTAAAGCAGAAGGGAAACATTAGGAAACTAGATACCACTGTTTACAATGTATCAGGCCACTCTACCACACTAAGGTCAATTTATTTTAGTTCACGTGACTGTAAATGCATGAAGTTGATCTGACTTGTACTGTCAAGTGATCTTATTCGTGAATACCGCATGATCGTCCTTCACAGAGATATATTAATAGTTTAGATAAATAAACTGTGCTTGAACTAAAGCGGTTGGCGTAAATATACGCCGAATGTTATCACGCACTGAGGGCTGACTTCAATCGGTGCGATTTTGGATCTTTTCGGTTTGGGCAGCAGTTTTTTCTAGCGGTGTCATATGAAATTGTCACCCATAATTATGACCCTAGTATCGATCTATTGCATTTCAATCTATTTTAGGGTTAGGGTTAGTTAGGGTTAGGGTTGTTTAAGGATGTTGAACGAAACACCTATGTTTCCAGAGGTGAATTATTCAAACCCCAAAGAATTCCTCTCAACGCATGACTATGATGCTCCCCCACTACTTCTGCTCGTGATCAGAGATGCACATATCATCAGCCACAAAGGGACATTCTCAACTGGTTAAGGTCAAACAACTGACAAGCAAATCTGTGGTATTGAGCAGAATATTTGCTGTAGCCCATCTTTTATACCAAGACAAAACAATGTACATGATAACAAGACAAAACAATGTACATGATAACACTTCCAATCAGTTAAGATCAGAAGCATGTGGGACAAAATGCTTAGCAACATTTCGTCCATCTTTACATTCTGAGTTCAAATTCTGCTGAGGTCAGCTCTGCTTTTCATCTCCTTCACGGTCAATAAAATAAGTACCAGTTGAGCACTAGGGTTGATGTAATTCATTTATCCCCTCCCTCGAAATTGCTGGCCTTGTGTCAAAATTTGAAATTAGTATTTGAAATCAGTTAAGATCAGAAGTCATGAGAGTAACTGCCTGGTATTGCATGAAGGCATTTATTATTATTATTATTATTATTATTATTATTATTATTATTATTATTGGACAAAGTGGAAAAAATTAAAATGTTCAGCACTTAATTATGTGGTAAAAGAATTCGCTTTGTAACCTCATGGTTTCGGGTTCAGCCCCACTGCACAGCATTTAGACAAGTGTCTTCTGTTATAGCCTTGGACCGATTAAAGCTATGTGATCGAATTTCATAGGTGAAAACTGTGTGGAAGCCAGTTCTAGACGTGTGTGAAGTGAACGTGTGTGTGCACATGTGTGTGTATGTGTATGTGTGTGTGAATAATCATGTGTGTGTGTGTGAGACAGTGGCGGACCTACTATAAAACTAATGAATCTGAAGCTTCAGGGCCTCTAATACCTAATAGCTGGCAGAAACGTTAGCACGCCGGGCGAAAAGCTTTGCGGTATTTCGTCTGCCGCTACGTTCTGAGTTCAAATTCCGCCGAGGTCGACATTCCCTTTCATCCTTTCGGGGTCGATAAATAAAGTACCAGTTACGCACTGGGGTCGATATAAACGACTTAATCCCTTTGTCTGTCCTTGTTTGTCCCGTCTGTGTTTAGCCCCTTGTGGGTAGTAAAGAAATAGGTATTTCGTCTGTCGTTACGTTCTGAGTTCAAATTCCGCCGAGGTCGACTTTGCCTTTCATCCTTTCGGGGTCGATAAATAAAGTACCAGTTACGCACCGGGGTCGATATAAACGACTTAGTCCCTTTGTCTGTCCTTGTTTGTTCCGTCTGTGTTTAGCCCCTTGTGGGTAATAAAGAAATAAAAAAATATTTCTCTTTTTATATTTTGCCATGCAGACAGACCCGATAAAACGAAATAGACCGAGAAAAAAGTTTTGTCTCTACACCAGTCCCCTAAAAACGATAAAGAAAAGTAAAAATTTTTAAAAAATGTATGTTGTAAGTATGTCTATATGTATGTGCGATTGTGTGTTTGTGTGTAATATAGCCTCGGGCCGACCAAAGCCTTGTGAGTGGATTTGGTAGACGAAAACTGAAAGAAGCCCGTCGTATATATATATATATTTATATATATTTCTTTACTGCTCACAAGGGGCTAAACATAGAGGAGACAAACAAGGACAGACGAAGGGATTGAGTCGATTATATCGCCCCCAGTGCGAAACTGGTACTTTATTTATCGACCCTGAAAGGATGAAAGGCAAAGTTGACCTCGGCGGAATTTGAACTCAGAACGTAACGACAGACGAAATACCGCTAAGCATTTCACCCGTCGTGCTAACGTGTCTGCCAGCTCGCCGATATATGTGTGTGTGTATATGTTTGTGTGTCTGTGTTTGTCCCCCTAGCATCGCTTGACAACCGATGCTGGTGTGTTTACGTCCCCGTAACTTAGCGGTTCGGTAAAAGAGACCAATAGAATAGGTACTAGGCTTCCAAAGAATAAGTCCTGGGGTCGAATTGCTCGACTAAAGGCGGTGCTCCAGCATGGCCGCAGTCAAATGACTGAAACAAGTAAAAGAGTATGCGTGTGTATGTGTGTGTGTAGAGAAATAGGCTGGAAAATAAGTTTTATTGTCAAGTTGAATTCCTGTTTCCAATGTGACTGGCCCTTTCAAAACAAAGGGGTACCCTCTCTCTCTCACTTTCTCTCTCTCTCTCTCTCTCTCTCTCTCTCTCTTTCTCTGACACACATACGCACATTAGTACTGCTAAGCCTTATTATTTCAGTAATTCTTCGAAATTTTCCTAAAGAAAATTAAGGAATCATTAGAACAAGCACAGGAATTTGAAAAAGAAAAGTAAATAAATAAATAAAACAACACAAGCACTGGGGTCGATTTCTTCGATTTAATTCTTCGAAGGCAGTGCCCCAGGATGGCCGCCGTCCGAGGACTTTAAAAAAAGTGAAAGAAAAAATAGGGGATTAAGGAATTAATGAGCATAAAAATATCAGCGGACATTAGAACGGCAGTTTTTCCTAGTGTGTCATGAAATTGTCACCCATAATTATGACCCTAGTATCGATCTATTGCATTTCAATCTGTTTTAGGATTAGGGGTGGGGGGAAGGGTATCTTTTTTTCTTCACAAATGTAAATAAACCCAATGTGTTTCTTAAACGAGGGACATATTCATACGGCACAGAATGTTTTTTTTTACCTCAATAGACGTCAGTGATTGGTTGAAATTACAGAAATTGAAGAAAACGAAACAACAAATATTTTACAAACTACAGTATTTTCTCAATAAAACCAAGAGAAAATGATGTTTTATAAACACATTCAACCAGTATACGAAGTTTAAAAGTGTTTAGTTACGTGGAAATTATTTTTTAAAAACTGCCGGTCAAACCGAAAAGATTCAAAAATTATAAAATACAATTTACGCCCTGTTAAGACTGGATAAATAAATAAATAAATAAATAAATAGGAGTGGCTGTGTGGTAAGTAGCTTGTTTACCAACCACATGGTTCCGGGTTCAGTCCCACTGCGTGGCATCTTGGGCAAGTGTCTTCTGCTATAGCCCCGGGCCGACCAAAGCCTTGTGAGTGGATTTGGTAGACGGAAACTGAAAGAAGACTGTCGTATGTATATATATGTATGTGTGTCTGTGTGTCTGTCTTTGTCCTCCTAGCATTGCTTGACAACCGATGCTGGTGTGTTTACGTCCCCGTCACTTAGCGGTTCGGCAAAAGAGACCGATAGAATAAGTACCGGCGGTGCTCCAGCATGGCCGCAGTCAAATGACTGAAACAAGTAAAAGAGTAAAAGAGTAAACATTATAAATATTATGGGTTTTCCCCAATCATTATTAATCATCCATTTATCACCTTGACTGATAAGCGCGCGCCGTGAGAATTATCTCCCCTGGTCAATCTTTAATCTCGCTCACATCGTAATTGGTTTCTGCTCTCTTCCCAAGGAAGCATGGCTTTTCGCCGTTTATCTTCGTGTCTTGGCAGAACCCTGCTAAAATGTTCCCGGCCCCAGCCACTGGCAGCGACACGGATGGCATCTCATTTCCCCATAGACGATTCCCTCTTTGGATTAACCGATGAACAGAAACAGGTAAAATTATATTTTATATTTAACTAACCAAAGATTTCTTCTTCTTCTTCTTCGTTTTCCCCTTCAAGAAATATTTGCGATGTTTTCGTTGAGGTCAGCCTTGATCGGACTCACCTTTATGGCCAAAGGTGTGCTGACTTTGACCATGGTTTTTATTATTATTTTTTTTCAGACCTAGTGAATTAAATTTGTTTATTTTTTAAACGTAATTCGCAAATGATTTAGGGCTGGGATTTGGCTGCTACTTCTAGGAGAATGAACCCCCGACTGTTTTTGTTTCCTCATAACGTTCATAAAATTAAATATTTTTAAATGAAATTTTCCATAAATGCTTTTCAGATTATATATATGTATATATATATATATATATATATATTGTGTGTGTTTGTGTTTCGAGCACTGTGCAAGTGTTATGTTTTACGTAATTTTGTGCAAATTAAAAAAAGTACCTGACCTTCTACGCAATAACCAAAACTTGCTAGAAATAGCAGCTAAATTTTCCTCAAGTTACAAACCTCCAGTCTATATTCAGTATCGGACCCATTGTTATAAACGGTCGGCGCACGTATGTGTGATTTAGCTGCTATTTCTAGCGCGTTGAACCACTATGTAGGAGCTCTCCGTTGTTTGTCTGTAAACTGGTTAGTATCGTTTAAGTCACCTTAGTTAGTAATAATACTGCTGTAACGCTAACTAATAGACGAGAAGCATCTACGCGATAGCTCATGCTAGAAATAGCAGCCAAATCTCCCAAATCATATTCTACCGACTTTAAACTTAAAAAAAGGGACGTTGGGTATTATCCTTCTTGACCCCTTCTTCTACCAAAGATGTGATGGTCACATCTTTGGTAGAAGATGTGACCATCGGTTAAATTCTAAAGACATTGGTAAAGCTTTGATAATTTAATCGATCAAGGCTAACAACAGTCGTTGGTTGTTATGGAGCTAAGTTCGTATCTCTGTCTAGACAATTAGGTAGTTTCAATTAGTCTTTAATTACTCTTGTAAAAATCATAATAAACTTTATGCGTGGCTTTGCACTCGGGTGGAAGTTAATATTATAAAAACCAACAGCTTGTAATCTAGCACCTGGGCGAGCCCGTAACCTTCTCGTAGCCTTATCTCTTGTTTGTTATGTAACCGTCTTTCATTACTAAGCATATTTAATTATAAAAGCTAATGAGACCAAAACAAATGAAAATAGCGAGATCTTTCCGAGAAGGTGTATCAAAACTGAAAGCATTTATTCGGCAATTTCTGATTTTTTTTTTTTTTTTTTCAGCCTAATCGTTTATGTTTTCTGTATTTTTTGAGGGCGGAGGTATTTAAAAAAAAAAATTTTTCGGCTTCCTACGTTTTAGATGTCGGAGATTACGAATACTCTTTTACTTGTTTCAGTCATTTGACTGCGGCCATGCTGGAGCACCGCCTTTAGTCGAGCAAATCGACCCCGGGACCTATTCTTTGTACGCCTACTACTTATTCTATCGGTCTCTTTTGCCGAACCGCTAAGTTACGGGGACGTAAACACACACCAGCATCGGTTGTCAAGCGATGTTGGGGGACAAATACAGACACACAAACATATACACACACATACATACATGTATATATATATATCATCATCATCATCGTTTAACGTCCGTTCTCCATGCTAGCATGGGTTGGACGGTTCGACCGGGGATCTAGGAAGCCAGAAGGCTGCACCAGGCTCCAGTCTTATCTGGCAATGTTTCTACAGCTGGATGCCCTTCGTAACGCCAACCACTCCGTGAATGTAGTGGGTGCTTTTTACGTGCCACCTGCACAGGTGCCAGGCGAGGCTGGCATCGGCCACAGTCGGATTGATGCATTTTACGTGCCACCTGCACGGAAGCCAGTCGAGGCGGCACTGGCTTCAGCCACGATTCGGATAGTGCTTTTTACGTGATATATATATATATATATATACATACATGTTGAAGGCTGCTGGCATCAGGATGCAACCTTGCCGAGTGCCTTTTCCAACCCCAAACCAATCAGTGTCACCACTCTCAAAACAATCCGTACTGTAGCCTTGAAAAGGGCACATAAATAAAAAAATAAATAAAGGTTAAAGAATAATGTATTCAATTTTATTCAAATCACAGTTTCATTCTAATTACTTCATTATAATTAAGCATCATCATCATCATTGATTTATATTGTTTATTATTTCATTTTAGCTCCGAGAATCCGTATTCCAGTTTGTCCAGAAGGAACTTGCTCCAAAAGCTCATGAAATTGATAAGAATAATAACTTCAAGGAAATTCGAGTAAGTTACCAAACTTCCTAAGTGTCCAATGTTCCAGTGTCAAGGTGGTTCTTTTTGCTCTCCCATCCTCCCTCTTTGCCCCTCTCCTTCCTCTTCTTCTCTCTCTGGTTACTACCAACTACTACACTTTATAAGAGTTCAACTAGTTCATTCTCCAATCTGCAAGGGGTGCCAGTGACCCTCACCACAACGCCACCCATTGACACTTCCTGGGCAGAAATGAAATTTGTTTATCTCTCACAATAACAATATGTCCTGCACTTCAGCAGTTCTACATATAAAGAAAGACCAGTGAAATGGAAGTACCTCTCATATTTAAAAATTATTGAGGGTCTGCATCAGAAATCACATCCCATGGTAGAATACTGCTTTAACCCTCCAGCATTCAGATTCCTCTGTCAAACGTAATGCTTTATTATATTCACATTGTTTCGAATTAATCATGCATTGTCTCATAGCTTTTGAGATTGTGAGACACGTAAAAAGCACCATCTGAATGTGGCCAATGCCAGCACCGCCTTTACTGGCTTCTGTGCCGGTGGCACGTAAAAAGCGCCAACCGATCCCGCTTCCAGCTTCCCCTGGCACCTGTGCTGGTGGCACGTAAAAAGCACCCACTACACTCTTGGAGGGGTTGGCGTTAGGAATGGCATCCAGCTGTAGAAACAATGCCAGATCAGACTGGAGCCTGGTGCAGCCTCCTGGCTTCCCAGGCCCTGGCGAAACCGTCCAACCTGTGCTAAACGATGATGATGAGGAGGAGGATGTGATTGTCTGTTTTCAGACTGATATAGTAAAGTAGGTGTGAGAGGCTGGATCTGGCCAGTTTGAATATAAAACAGGTAGAATATTTGAGTCTGATAACCTTATCCAGGGTTTCATTACTCCTAAAGGAGGAACCCCTCCCTGGACTCCTTCTACCACTGTCTGTCTCTTTGCCAGTTGTGGCCACCCAGGCCCTGAGTGGTGGGTGAGATCATCTCACCTTCTTGTCTTTGGTCAGCCTCTTCATCTTGTCCATTGTCTTGGTGTCTATTACTATTTCTTTACTACCCACAAGGGGCTAAACATAGAGGGGACAAACAAGGACTGACATAAGTATTAAGTCGATTACATCGACCCCAGTGCGTAACTGGTACTTTATTTATCGACCCCGAAAGGATGAAAGGCAAAGTCGACCTCGGCGGAATTTGAACTCAGAACGTAACCGCAGACGAAATACTGCTAAGCATTTCACCCGGCGTGCTAACGATTCTGCCAGCTCTACCTTCATTGTCCACCTGTTGTCCTTATGGCAGTGAAACACAGGCTCTCAGCACTACCATCATGAATGCTCTGATTGTAGCCCAACAAGAAAATGGAACGAATTATGCTCAGCATCACATTGCAAGACACAAAAACCAATGCTTGAAATCGACATCATAGAAGAGTCAACAGTGTCATGAGAACCATCAAGTAGAACAGGGCCTGATATGGCAAATTTAAATGCTAAAGGTTGAAGAATCATCTAACTCATGCCAGCATGTAAAATGTGGATGTAAAAAGCAATAATGATAATTAATTAACTACATTTCTGTATTCATTTGTTCGTATTATATTTTATCATAATCCAAGTTGTTTCCCCCCTCCTTCCCTGGGGGGACAGTTATAAAGTTATCATTAATTTTATTTTACCTTTTTTTTTATCTGCAATTTAGGAATTCTGGTTAAAATGTGGTGAAATGGGTTTGCTTGGAATCACAGCTCCCGGTAAGTATATCCCTGAATCTATCTCTCACATCTCACCTAATAATAGGTTTAGAAAAACTACTACTACTACTACTACCACTGCTACAACCACATACTATCTTTAATACTACTACAACCATAACCATCACTTTGCTACAACTACTACTACACTTTCTACCCAAACCACTACCACCACTACCTCTACTTCCCCTGAATACTAATGCAATTACCACCACCTCAACCAATACCACATCACTCCACTGGCCCTCATGCCGGTGGCACGTAAAAGCACCCACTACACTCACGGAGTGGTTGGTATTAGGAAGGGCATCCAGCTGTAGAAACTCTGCCAGATCAAGATTGGAGCCTGGTGTAGCCATCTGGTTGCCAGTCTTCAGTCAAATCGTCCAACCCATGCTAGCATGGAAAGCGGACGTTAAACAATGATGATGATTATTATTATTATTATTATTATTATTCAGACCACTGCCTGGAATCAAACTCGGAATCTTGGGGTTAGTAGTGTGTGCTCTTAACTCCCAAAATTCCAAGTTCTATTCCAGGCAGTGACTTGAATAGTAATAATAATAATAACATCGAAAAATACCTTATGAACGAGGACCCAGGTTCAAAATTTCCCCAAGACACCCGATGAAGGCTGGAGGGTATATCAGCCGAAACGTATTATCAACAAATGAGATGAGGATAAATATCCATCAAATGTAAATAATGTAAATAATTATTAGGAATTGTATATTCTTTACTTGTTTCAGTCATTTGACTGTGTCCAGGCTGGAGCACCGCCTTTAGTTGAGGAAATCAACCCCCCAGGACTTATTCTTTGTAAGCCCAATACTTATTCTATCGGTCTCCTTTGCTGAACTGCTAAGTTACAGGGACGTAAACACACCAGCATTGGTTGTCAAGCGATGTTGGGGGGACAAACACAGACACACAAACACACACACATATATATATTTATGTACATATATATATGACAGGCTTCTTTCAGTTTCCATCTACTAAATCCACTCACAAGGCTTTGGTCAGCCCGAGGTTATAGTAGAAGACACTTGCCCTAGGTGCCACGCAGTGGGACTGAACCCGAAACCATGTGGTTCGTAAGCAAGCTACTTACCACACAGCCACTCCTGCGCCTATGGAAATATTGTTAAAATATTTTGTGTATTTTAGAAGTATAAGTAATTTATTGTTCATAAACTTTAACCACAAAATCTTATAGAGCCTCCAAATGATCCCAGATGAGAACCACTGGTCCAGCTAAATGACCAAGCACAATCCACAAACTGTTTTACTCTTTTTACTCTTTTTACTTGTTTCAGTCATTTGACTGCGGCCATGCTGGAGCACCGCCTTTAGTCGAGCAACTCGACCCCGGGACTTATTCTTTGTAAGCCCAGTACTTATTCTATCGGTCTCTTTTGCCGAACCGCTAAATGACGGGGACGTAAACACACCAGCATCGGTTGTCAAGCAATGCTAGGGGAACAAACACAGACACACAAACATATTCACACACACTTATATATATATATATACATATATACGACAGGCTTCTTTCAGTTTCCGTCTACCAAATCCACTCACAAGGCATTGGTCGGCCCGGGGCTATAGCAGAAGACACTTGCCCAAGATGCCATGCAGTGGGACTGAACCCGGAACCATGTGGTTGGTTAGCAAGCTACTTACCAAACAGCCACTCCTGCGCCTATGTTCTAGATTCTACCCCTATTTCTTTTGACATGTTGGTCTTGTACCACTAACCCCCTCTTGGGCAATCCCAATTCAATCATTTCTCCTCCTCTCATCACCCTGTATTGAGTCCAACACCTAAGAGCTACATAACAACTGTGCCAAGTCCTTCCACCTCCTGAACCTTCCTCCCTGTTTATCTCTTTCTTTCATGTCTTGACATGCAGCAGTTTAAGCTGAATAGTTTTGGCTGCCATTTCTAGCAGATTAGTGACCACTGATGGTCAACAGAATGACAATGCACAACTCAGAGACTGCTGTCCCAGATTTGCCCCCCCCCCCACTCCGTATGCCTCTAAATAATGACCTACATAGGATGAGGTCAATTCTCTCTCTCTCTCCACTATTGCACGCTCTCACTCTCTTTTTCTCTCTCTCACTCTCCACTATTGCAATCTCTCTCACTCTCTCTCTACCTCTCTCTCCACTATTGCGCTCTCTCTCCATTGTTGCTCTCTCTCTCACTCTCCTTATCTATCTATTGCTCTCTCTCTCACTCTCTTTCTGTCCACTATTGCTCTCTCTCATGCTCTTTCTATCTCTCTCTCAACTATTGCACTCTCTCTCACTCTATCTCCTTATCTCTCTCTCTCTCTACCGTTGCACACTTCTGTATATATGTTGTTCTTAATGCTGATAAGAACTCTTGACCTGGTGTTCTGTTTAATGACATTCGTTGCCATGCATATTTCAAGTGTGTGCCTGTGCATTGCATGGCCTAGTGAAATGGGATATCGCACTCAGTCACTTGGTCATGGGTTCAATCTCTGGTCTGGGCAGTGCATTGTGTTCTTGGGCAAAATACTTTCATGTTGCCTCAATCCACTCAGCTGCAAAAGGACAACCCTGTGACAGAATAGGGGGGACGTTGGTCAGCTCCCTTAGCCAGCAGGTTGGCGTCATTCAAAAGCTGAAACAACGTGAAGTGCATTTTGACCAGCGATGTATAACAACATCCGATAGTCTGATCAATACCATGATACCATGTGGAGGCACATGGCCTAGTGGTTAGAGCAGTGGACTCACGGTCGAGGGATTGCGGGTTCGAATCTCAGACCGGGAGGTGTGTGTGTTTATGAGCGAAACACCTAAGCTCCACACGGCTCCGGCAGAAGGTAATGGCGAAACTTCTGCTGACTCTTTCGCCACAATTCTCTCTAACTCTTTCCTCCTGCATGTTGCAGCTCACCTGTGACAGACTGGCGTCCCGTCCAGGTGGGGAACCTATATGCCAATGAAACCAGGAAACCGACCCTTATGAGCCAGGCGTGGCTCGAGAAGGAACAAACAAACAAACATGATACCATGATATATCTGTGTGTGTGTGTGTATATATACTCTTTTACTTGTTTCAGTCATTTGACTGTGGCCATGCTGGAGCACTACCTTTAGTCGAGCAAATCGACCCCAGGACTTATTCTTCGTAAGCCTAGAACTTATTCTATCGGTCTCTTTTGCTGAACGCCTAAGTTACAGGGACGTAAACACACCAGCATCGGTTGTCAAGCGATGTTGGGGGGACAAACACAGACACACAAACATACACACACACACATACATATATATACATATATACGACTGGCTTCTTTCAGTTTCCTCTACCAAATCCACTCACAAGGCTTTCATCAGCCCGAGGCTATAGTAGAAGGCACTTGCCCAAGGTGCCATGCAATGGGACTGAATCCGGAACCATGCAGTTTGTAAGCAAGCTACTTACCACACAGCCACTCCATATATATATATATATATATATATATACGACGGGCTCTTTTCAGTTTCTGTCTACCAAATCTACTCACAAGGCTTTGTACGGCCCGAGGCTATAGAAGAAGACACTTGCCCAAGGTAGCACACAGTGGGACTGAACCTGGAACCGTGCAGTTCATAAGCAAGCTACTTACCACACAACCACTCCTACGCCAACATAATGCCACTATACAATGTCCTCTTGTCATCATTCTTCACTGTTCTTGTCCTGCTCTTCTAACGATGCGATTTTACTTTTGCAGGTGAGTTTGGAGGTTCAGAAGGTGGCTACCTTGATCATTGTATTATTATGGAAGAGATGTCACGAGCATGTGGCGCCATTGCTCTCAGTTATGGGGCCCACTCCAACCTTTGTGTCAACCAAATTGTACGGAATGGAACGCAAGCACAGAAAGAAAAATATCTGCCAAAAGTATGTTTATTTTAACCCTTTAGGGACCATATCTCTGTTTGAATACACTTGTTTTCATCATCGTCATCGTTTAACATCTGTTTTCCATGCTAACATGGGTTAGACGGTTCGACTGGGGATCTGGGAAGCCAGGGGGCTGCACTAGTCTCCAGTCTGATCTGGCAGTATTTTTAACAGCTGGATGCCCTTCCTAATGCCAACCACTCTGTGAGTGTAGTGGGTGCTTTTTACATGCCACAGGCACGGAAGCCAGTCAATGCGGCGCTGGCATTGGCCACATTCAGATGGTGCTTTTTACGTGCCACCAGCACAGGGATCACAACTACAATTTCCATTTGACTTTCATTTTGATGTTTATGTACTTGACTCAATAGGTTTCTTCAACACAACATAACCCCCTTCAATCCAAGGTACTTTTGAATGGGCTGGGGCTGGTTATGCGAAACTGGTGTAGGATACAGCCATGAATTCATTTTATTTGCTGGGTCTTTGCAGTCACAGCATATCTCCAGAGGTCTCCGTTCTTCATCATTGCCTCTGTGAGGCCCAAACTTTGAAGGTCATGCTTCACCACCTCATCCCATGTCTTCCTTTCGACTTTGCCTTTCATCCTTTCGGGGTTGATAAATTAAGTACCAGTTACGCACTGGAGGTCGATGTAATTGACTTAATCCCTTTGTCTGTCCTTGTTTGTCCCCTCTATGTTTAGCCCCTTGTGGGCAATAAAGAAATAAGAAATGTTAGCACGCCAGGCGAAACAACAAACGACCTAATCTTTTTTTTACATTCTATTTCCAGTTAATATCAGGTGAACATATAGGTGCTTTAGCCATGAGTGAACCAGGAAGTGGATCCGATGTTGTCTCTATGAAGCTCAAAGCTGTATTTAAAGGTAACACTTGTGCAGCGTTGGTGTGTATCTGTCTGTCTAAATGCTTGAATGTCACATGTTGAATCTCGGATCTTTTTGGTTTGAACGGCAGTTTTTAACATAATTTCTAGGTAACTAAAAAATTTTAAACTTCATATACTGGTAGAATGTGTTTATAAAACATCTTTTTCTTTTGGCTTTATTGAGAAAATTCTATAGTTTGTAAGATATTTGTTGTTTTTTTCTTCAATTTCTGCAATTTCAACCAATCACTGACGTCCATTGAGGTAAAAAATATTGTGTACCGTATGAATATGTCCCTCGTTTAAGAAACAGATTGAGTTTATTTACATTTGTGAAGAAAAAAAAAGATACCCTTCCCCCCATCTCTAACCCTTAACAAACCCTAAAATAGATCGAAATGCTATAGATCGATACTAGGGTCATAATTATGGGTGACAATTTCATATGACTCTGCTAGAAAAAACTGCAGTTCAAACCGAAAAGATCCTGAATCTCTGCCCTGATACTCAGTGATGCTGTGTTAATTGTTGTACTATTTAAAACCGGATGAATTTGAACGAAGCAATCCTATGATTAAAGGTTCAAATCATGGTGTCTCCCAGCTTTCTTAACAAAATGAAGTTTCACTTTGAATCACAAACTAATGTTTTTGTTTTTTAAAAAATATAATATGCGAAGGAAAATGACTCAACTAGATTATGATCGATAATTTAACGTGTGACATTGAAGTGTTTGCCATACACGCGAAGTAATTCTTGAGTTTTAATTCAAATTTTCCTTTTTGATGGAGAAAGAAGATAAAAAACTTGGTAGCCATCATTGCCGATGCTTAAAACGAAAGGGGAGACAATTTGTGGAAATTATCTCCCCTCTCCTTTGACACGTTGCCACATACGTCATATAAAGGATTGTGAATTGAACGTTATTGGGTTAATGTGGGCATGTGCGTGCGTGTATGTGTGTGTGTGCATATATATATATATATATATAATATATATATATATATATGGACGCACACACATTTTGTTATGACAACGTTGATATGATAATGTGTATCTATGCATATTTACATGTAAGGTACTACTAGCAAACAGTGGCCCGGTGCGCGCACTCGCGCATCCGCGCTAGCTAGTCGTAAGTAGTCGATCCTACAACGACTGTTAACCCTAATTTTTTAACCATAACCCTAAACTTTGTTTGTTTATAAAAAATAATTTATTTACTTAATTTTAAAAATTATTTACTTTGCGTTTTATTTACTTTTGTTCGAAAAATATTATTTAATTTTCTTTGATATGTATTCAGCCTTGAAATACAAACATACGCGCAAGTCGTTGTAGGATCGACTACTTACGTCTCTGATATGAGTCAAGGAGGTCTATATAACGTCCTTGGCTTGTAAAATTGTATACGGTGACGTCCTTTATTATTATTATTGTATATATAACATAATGCAAACGTGTAGCTTTTTTGTGCATTTTGTTTGCAGAAAATAAAGAAATAACAGTAATAACGTTTAATAAATGTTGCTTATTGCAAGTTATGGATGATTCTTTTATGACTTCATTGCTTTCAGGCTTAGCTTAAGGGATTTTCGCGCCCAACATCACAAAATGCATCTGAATAATTATTGCCGGACAGCAAATAGAGACTCGGACATTGCTTAGAAAATAGTTTTCATTTTTAACCTCGTATATAGTACGCACTAAGGATTTTGACTGTTAAATTTTGGGGAAAAAATGCGATTTATGGTACATACTAATATTGAAATGTTAGTCTTGTGATTATGGTACAAAAAAAATTGTGTGTATACATACTATAACTCTATCTATCTATCTGCTCAGTCGAAGTCGACTCTCAGTCACTCATTGGATCAGTGTCCTCCAGTCAGTTCTATCCTGGGCTGCTTCTTTCAGATTGGCTATGTCCATTCCGGTATCCCTCTTGATGGTGTCAAGCCAGCGGGTTCTTGATAGGACTCTTCCTCTCTTGCCACTGACCATTCCGAGCATGATGTCCTTCTCCAGGGATTTTCTCCGCATAATATGACCAAAATATGCCAATCTATGCTTGGTAATCCTAGCTTCTAGCGACATTTTCGGCCTGATCTGCTTAAAAACTTCTCCATTGGTGAGCTTCGCTGTCCATGGAATCCGTAAAAGTCTTCTCCAACACCAAAGCTCGAATGCATTAATTTAATAACAGTGTGCTTGTGTGTGTACACATATCAGTCTGTGTATGCGTATGTGATTATGAAATATATTGATGCAAATATTTCTTTGACCAGGTGACCATTATGAACTGACAGGAAACAAGTTTTGGATTACAAATGGCCCAGATGCTGACGTGTTAGTGGTTTATGCTAAGACTGATCCTGACAATGTAAAACCTCAACATGGTATTTCAGCCTTTCTAGTAGAGAAGGTAAGAAATTTTTGAAAGCTTGTGTTTATATTTACGTACATACAATAATATTTTGTGTGTGTGTGTGTGTTTTTTCTTGTTTCTTCTTGTTTCAGTCATTTGACTGCGGCCATGCTGGAGCACCACTTTGAAAGATTTTAATCGAACAAATCGACCCCACCAGGACTTATTCCTTGTATGCCTGGTACTTATTTTATTGGTCCCTTTTTGCTGAACCGTTAAGTTACAGGGATGTAAACACACCGACACTAGTTGTCAAGTGGTGATGGAGGAGGGGATAAAATACGCACACACACACACACACACACACACATATATATATATACATATATATGACGGACTTCTTACAGTTTCCGTCTACCAAATCCACTCACAAGGCTTTGGTCAGCCTGAGGCTATAGCAGAAGACACTTGTCCAAGGTGCCACACAGTGGGACTGAACCCAGAACCATGTGGGTCGTAAACAAGCTACTTACCACACAGCCACTCCTACGCCTACTCTAAATAAATCTCTTATTCCATGATCTCCTTCCATTTTCAGAATATGCCTGGTTTCTCAGCGGGACCTAAACTCGACAAACTTGGAATGCGTGGCTCCAGCACTTGTGAATTGATCTTCGAAGGTTGTAAAATACCAGGTATTAGTCCTTGCGATTTCATCACTTTCTGAATTTTTTTATTACTGCTATTGTTACTACTACTACTACAATCTGTAGCACTATTTCAACTGCCATGACCAACTAACACCACAACTACTGTCACTAATACCACCACCACCACCACCATCGCTACTACTACTACCACTACCACCACCACCACTACCACCACCACCACTACTACTACGGAATCGCGGTCGTTATTTGTTCCTTCCCGAGCCATGCCTGGCTCATAAGGGCCGGTTTCCCGGTTTCCTTGGCGTATAGGTTCCCCACCTGGACGGGACGCCAGTCCGTCACAGGTGAGCTGCAAGATGCAGGAGGAAAGAGTGAGAGAAAGTTGTGGGCGAAAGAGTAAGCAGAAGTTTCGCCATTACCTTCTGCCGGAACCACGTGTAGCTTAGGTGTTTTCGCTCATAAACACGCACATTGCCCGGTCTGAGATTCGAACCCGCGATCCCCACGACCGCGAGTCCGCTGCTCTAGCCACTAGGCCATGTGCCTCCACTTGCCAGGTAATTGCATCATCATCATCATCACATATTTTGCTTAAATTGTAATGTTGTTTCTTTTTGCTTTCAGTGGAGAACATGCTTGGTGCCAAAAACGGAGGAGTTTATGTTCTAATGAGTGGTTTGGATTACGAACGGCTGGTCCTTGCCGGTGGACCCTTGGGGTTAGTTAAACTTAAACTTATCTCTATATGCCTTGTGTCTCTGTATCTCTAAATATGTAACTACTTACCTGTACTTATGGCGACATTCACCTTGGGCGGGTTGAGTCGGCTTCTTCTACTCGTGGAAGAAGTCTCGTGGGGATATGTGGATTTCACAAGCGGTCCCCAACAATCCCGCAACTAGAGACATCCTGTTTGCCGCAGATTGTCCGCAGACGCTGGGACAGAACGACTGAGGAGCCGCCAGTTGCCGAAGCAGACACTCCGAGGATTTTTACCAGAGCCCCGTCTGCTGAGTTGTGGCCCTAATACCACTCGGTGTCAGACCAATCCACCTTGGGTGGCCCTACCAGGAACCGAAGTTCCCGACGGCATAGCTCTGACACTACCCGTTGCCAGCGTCCCCACCACGGTGAGGAGGGGATGGACTTTGGGGACACAAACAGACACTCCGAGGATTTTCACCAGAGCCCCGTCTGCCGGGTTGTGGCCCTAATACCACTCAGTGTCAGACCAATCCGCCTTGGGTGGCCCTACCAGGAACCGAAGTTCCCGACAGCATAGCTCTGACACTACCCGTTGCCAGCGTCCCCCACCATGGTGAGGCGGGGATGGATTTTGGGGACGCAAAATATGTAACTTGTGTATATCATACCACTGACCAATAGCTCTACATCACCTTACCATCACTACACACTACCACCACTACCACCACTACCACCACCACCATCACCACTCACTACCAATACCACTGCAGCTCCGTTTCAAGTGTATGTGTACTCACTAATTCCAGGTTGATGCAAGCCTGCTGTGATGTAGCCTTCGAGTACGCCCACATCCGTGAACAGTTCAACACCAAAATCGGACACTACCAGGTTGGTAACAGCAACGTAGAAGGGTGGGACGCATCGTTTCTCCTCCTTCCTCTTCTTTTCCTCTTCCTTTTTCCCTTACTCCTCCTCCTCCCTATACATAGAAGAAAAAGAGGATGTTAAAATGATTATGCTCATCGTACCCTTCCACCCCTAAAATAATCATACCCAACTGTTTCCCTTCCTCCTTCTTTTTCTCTTCCTCCTTTTTTCGTTTTTCCCTTTTCCCCCTTTTTTTCTGTTTTCCTTTCTTTTTCCCTTCTTTTCCCCTTCCTCCTTTTTTCCTTTTTCCCTTTTTACCCTTCTTTTTTCCCTTCCTCCTCCTCCTCCCCATAGACAGAAGAAAAAAAGGATGTTAAAATGATGATTATGCTCATCGTACCCTTCCACCCCTAAAACAATCATACCCACCTGTTATTCTTCACTTTTTTTACAGATGATCCAATCAAAGATGGCTGATATGTACTGTTCCCTAAATGTGTGTCGTTCCTATGTTTATAACGTTGCCAAAGCTTTGGATGCAGGTACAAGGGCCCCTAATGTAAGTAGACAAGTTCAATATTTTGCTATCTTGTAATTTCTCATTTTAATGCCCCCCCCTACCAGCTACCCTTGTGGCACCACCACCACCACTACTATTGATACTACTACTACTGTTGTTATTATTATTATTACTAAGGTGGCAAGCTGGCAGAATCGTTAGCACACCGGGCGAAATGCTTAGCGGTATTTCGTCTGCCACTACGTTCTGAGTTCAAATTCCGCTATCGTAGAAGACACTTGCCCAAGGTGCCACACAGTGAGACTGAGCCCGGGACCATGTGGTTGGTAAGCAAGCTACTTACCACACAGCCACTCCTATGCCTATACAGTAGAGTATTTCTAAAGTTTCCAGAAGTTTCTTAAGGTTGGGTGGTATTGAACCCAATGCTCTGATGACAACAGGGACAGCTTTCATGTTCGAATCTCATCGCTGCCACATCTTCGTGATCCAAAATTCTCAGGATTCCACATTTGTCAACTTTTTCACTTTCATCATCATCATCATCATTTAGCATCTGCTTTCCATGCTAGCATGGGTTGGACGGTTCAACTGGGGTCTGTGAAGCCAGAAGGCTGCATCAGGCCCAGTCTGATGTGGCAGTGTTTCTACAGCTGGATGCCCTTCCTAATGCCAACAACTCCGTGAGTGTAGTGGGTGCTTTTTACGTGCCACTCGCACAGGTGCCAGACGGAGCTGGCAAACGACCACGAACAGATGGTGCTTTTACGTGCCACCAGCACGGAGACCAGTCGGGGCGGCGCTGGCAACGGCCACGATCGGATGGTTCGCTTAACCACAGCTGCAATTTCCATTGATGTTGATCGACTTTGATTTTGGTTCTGCTTTCTGATATCTGATTTGATTTGGTTTGATTTTGATTTTGATTTTGATTTTCTTTCATGATAATATTTTGATCTCCTGGCACTACTATGCCAATTATTAGGCATTCTTGCTTGTCCTTCCTAAAGGTTACTATATCCAGCCTTCAGTGCCCTAACACCTTGTCTGTCTGGAAGTCAAAGGTCCCAGAGGAACTTTGCGTCCCCATTTTCATCCATTACTTTTTCTGGTGTATGTTGATACCAAGCAGCCATTACTTTATATTCCTACTTCCAGCAAGGAGCCAGTGACGGTTTTGGGCTACCTTGTCATGTCTATACTTGTCTATCTGTCTGTCCATCCATCTGTCTGTCTTTCTCCCTCTCTCTTTCTCTTTCTACCCATCTGTCCATACACACACACATACATGCATGCATCCATCATAAGTCTCTTCCATATTTAGCCATATATTTATTCTATCTTACCAGGATTGTGCAGGTGCTATACTCTACGTAGCTGAGGCAGCAACAAAAGTTGGTTTGGACGCTATTCAAATCCTTGGTGAGTAAGCTCCTTTTCTCACTAGAGAGAGAGAGATAGACTCAGAAAGAGAGAGAGAGAGAAGAAACAATAAGCTTTAGGGCAGCGAGCTGGCAGAACCGTTAGCACGCCGGGCGAAATGCTTAGCAGTATTTCGTCTGCCGTTACGTTCTGAGTTCAAATTCCGCTGAGGTCGACTTTGCCTTTCATCCTTTCGGGGTCAATTAAATAAGTACCAGTTATGCACTGGAGTCGATATATTCGACTTAATCCGTTTGTCTGCCCTTGATTGTCCCCTCTGTGCCTAGCCCCTTGTGGGTAATAAAGAAATAAGAATCGTTAGCACGCTGGACAAAATCTTAGCGGTATTTCGTCTGCTGCTACGTTCTAAGTTCAAGTTCTGCCGAGGTCGGCTTTGCCTTTCATCCTTTCGGGTTCGATAAATTAAGTACCAGTTACGCACTGGGGTTGATGTAATTGACATTATCCCTTTGTCTGTCCTTGTTTGTCCCCTCTATGTTTAACCCCTTGAGGGCAATAAAGAAATAAAATATACTTAAATGTCTACAGTTGTAATTATCTATAAATGTTCAGAGACTTCCTTTAGGTGTTAGATGTATCTCACCTTGTTTGGAATAGATGCAGTTTAATGTGGAAAATATTGTGGGTTTAATTTGAGTGTGATGCAACCTGGGTCTTCAGTATTTGCCTTCTCTTACCATTCTTGCTATTCTCAATTCCAGGTGGAAATGGTTACATAAATGATTACCCTGTTGGAAGAATTACTCGTGATGCAAAACTCTATGAAATCGGTGCTGGCACCAGTGAAGTCCGACGCCTTATCATTGCTCGAGCCATCAATGCCTTCTATCGATAGAATTTTCTTTTGTTTTAGTTCTTCCTTTTTCTTTTTCTCTATGTCAGTCCACAAGGCTAATTAACTGACTCACCTGTGAACACCTGTGAATATTAAAGACTGTAGATGCACAGAATAACATAATAAGTCAATTGTGTTCAAATTTGGGTTTGTTGGAGGAGAAGCCTTGTTTTTGTTTTGAGGGGGCAAATTTGGCATGAAGGTGACTTGGGAGTTTAAAGAATTTGTTGATATATTATTAGCTGTATATTTGAAAACTGAAATGAAATACTAAAAGACAGTCACACCCTGGTACAACTGGAAAAGAATACCTAAAAAAAAAAAAAATGATGAAATATGGAAAATTGATTAAAGTATCGTTTTTAGTAATATAATGGAGTTATTTAGTTTTTTTTCCTTTTTTGTTTTTATCTTTTGGTCTATTTTGTTTTTTTTGGCAAAATGCAGGCATGGCTGTGAGGTGAAGAAGCATGCTTCCCAACCATGCGTTCTTGGGTTCAGTTCCACTGTACAGCATCTTGTGCAAGAGTCTTCTAATTGTTGAGACAGTGTCACGTGACAACTTGCTGGGGCTGCCTGCTGGAGCCTAGCTGCAGGTATTTAAAGGGAAAAAATTTGACAAGTCAATCAGTCGCCCGTTGACACTTGTTGACGCTACATCGAAGAGGCCATGGAACAGAAGAAAGAAGACATGCACCCAACACCAGAGCTGAAGACACCTCTGAAAGGGGGGGGGGGTACGTCAAAACGGTAGAGGAATAGGGGCCGAAACCAGACGTGGTTCCTCCTGATGTTTTGAGCTAACTGGATCCTATAAAGGAGCTGTTGTGGTAGCAGACCACGAAACACAGTTGTAATTCGTTCCTACTTTGAGCCAACCAAAGCTTGTGAGTGGATTTGAAAGAAGGAAACTGAAAGAAACCCACTAATTACATATATATGTATACTTCTGTGTGTCTGTGTGTACACGTGCATATGTGTGTGTATATGTGTCATGCATATGTGTGCATGCATATGTGTGTGTATGTTTGTATGTTTGTGTGTACCTTTGTCTAGATATCACATGATGGTCGTGAATGAGCATCATCATCATACAAGCGAGTTTGTTCATTTCCCAACTTCCATGGAAAATATATGTTGGTTGTTGGGAAGTATTTGCTTGGAAACAGAAACGTTAAATGATGGCGGTGGTAGTGGTGTGTGTGTGCGTGCCTCTGTGTGTGTGTGTGTGTGTGTGCGTGTGTGCATGTGTGCATGATGGATCTTCGCACAGTTTCTGTCTATCAAATTTCACAAAGTATTCTTCAACTACAAACTTCTGGTAGAAGAAAGGCCCTCTTACAAAATGCTGTGCAGTGAGATTCCATTATAGACCATCTGGTTGAGAAGCAAACGCCTTAACTATTTAACTGGCACAAGACTTTCGTATTTATACATGAATGAAAAAGTATGTAACAAACAAACAAACCAAAAAATTGTAACAAAAACACCAACAAAATATGAAATATTTATTGTTTTTATTGTATGAATTATTTACAAATGATTCAAGGATAAAACTAGACTTCATTCTTATTCTTTCATACACACACACACACACACACACACACACCACATACCACATACACACAAACCTCCATATTTACAATTTATGAATTGTTGACATTTTGCTCTGAGTTAACCCTAATCAAGCAGACCTATGGTTAAAGGCATGCCAACCGTGACTCACTTCTTTTTAGGGTTTAAGTAAAGATTACATTATTTAGTGTGTTCTTCCTTTAATTAAGACAACAAAATCTGATTTTGAGGTAGATTTGGCTACTGCTTCTAGCAAATGAATGACTTTGTGAAGGCACCTTAATTGGCACATTGATGCTTGCTAGTATTGTTACTGTTTAGCCCTAGGTCAGCAGACTTGTGATTGGACAGTCTAAACACAGTCCCATATATCCAACGTGTCCTGTTAGTACTCATGAGAATCAGGTCGACTTTGTCAAATTGATCTATGCTCAATGACATTTCAACCGTGACCATCTCAGGGATTTTTTTATCAGGCATTGAGTACACACACAATACCTGATCCAACATACCGTGTTTGTTGTTTGTTGTTTTTTTCTTTTTTTACCTAAGATGGCAGGGAGTAATGAAATATCTATGACCCAACGACGGAGGGAACTTCTTACGCACTCTCACAAACTTATAAAATACCAGCTAAACCACCCTCAAATCATGAAATACAGTTGTCTTGGTAAGCCTGGGTACTTTGGACAATCAAGATGACTTACATATATTCCTGCTTATGAGGGAAAAAAAAATACAGGATTGTCAAAGCTGAAATGCCTTTGGATGTAGGTCCGTTGGATGCTCAGAAATCAGCCTGGGGATAAATAGCAGCAAAAAAATTAGCTGCAAGTGGGAAACGAAACTGACTCACACGATCTACCTCGACAAAATCTCATTTTTCAAATATACAAACACACACACACATACATAACAGAGAGGCAGATAAGCACAAATAGGCTTAATGAGTATATTTACATGGCATTCAGAATACTGAGTACAGAAAAGAAAATGCAAAAAAATAGTAATAATAGAAATTATGTAATAGTCTTATCTTGACAGCTGTTTCGGTGAACCATGGCTTACGCCATAATCATTTCTTTTACATAAAAAACACTCATAATGTTGTAGGTATATGGAATGATACAAATTTCTATGGATCCGTTAGAACTGTGATTTAAGTTCTCATTTATCTGAGGACTATTCCATGAATATCTATAACACGCTTGTATTAGCGTTATCAAACATATACTACATATATATATATATATATTCATACACACACACACACACTCGTATATATAGGCTCGGGCGTGGCTGTGTGTTCAGTTCCAGTATGTAGCACCTTGGGCAAGAGTCTTCTATTATTGCATCAGACCGACCAAACCCTTGCGAGTTAATTTGGAAGACGGAAACTGAAACAAGCCCGTCGTACACACACAAATACGCGCGCACGCACACACACACACACACACACACACACACACACACACATATATATGCGTGTGTGTCTGTGATTGTCTCCTATCACCGTTTGACAACCGGTGTTGGTGTGTTTACGTTTCCGAAACTCAGAGATTCGTTAAAAGAGGCTGATAGAATAAGTGCTGGGATTTAAAAAAATTGTACTGGGGTTGATTCATTCGACTAAAAATTCTTCAAGACGGTGCCACAGCATGGCCATAGTCTCACGACTAAAACAAATAAAATGATATTTACATTCGTAGACCTGCTACGGGAACCATGGTGGGTGTGTGACTTTTACACATCAACGGCCCCTATAAACTGTTTAAAGAAGAACGGAAAATATATTTACAAGACAGTAATTGATCGCAGTAACTAAGAACTGGTGCTGTATTTGGTAATTATGCTTCACCACAAGAAAGGGACACTGGGTTCTAACATTGGCAAAATGGTCACATATATTTTCATTAGTGTGGGATTGATTAGTGTTGAGTTAATGGGCTTGATTTCGTTGACTCTGAAGGAATGAAAGCCATAGACGACCTCGGTACGAATTGAACGCAGAACGTAAAATTACTGAATACTGCATCTACACCTCAAGGTCCAGTCCTTGTGGTGTGGTCACTCATGAATCTCAATAATCTGGGAGTTATGCCTGTGGAACGCAAGCTCTTGGCAAGGCGTCGCTTGCTGCACAGGTCAAAGGATACAAGCCAAGCTAATAGGTACTTCCTCTTCTCAAAGATAAAGTTATAGTAGCATCAGTGACAATTCAAAATTAATAAGATCTGGGAGAGAAAGGTCTTCTCTCGGGGGAACCTGATGCGGTGCTGCAAAATCCGAAAGAAGCTGCTAGGAAACAGGGATCCAAGTGGACAGAAGCAAAAAAGACAGACCAAAGTCGAGAACGGTGGAGAAAAGACATCGATGGCCTATGCTTCATAGGGAGCGAAGGGCGTAAGTAAATGAATAAGTACTACACTTACTTAATACTATCATATACTAGGGAATAGAACTCCAGGCTGACACCGGAGCTGTGTGTGTATATTGGTGAGAATTAAACACAATGAATGGTAGGCAATGAAAAATTACGCAAACATATTTACATATGGTGAAGTTCAAGTTGACCGGGACAAGTTTTACCTAGCGACCGGTTGCACAAGCTGTTAGGCGATACCTGAGGTCCTATTCAATTTGATCTTTACAATGAACTTTACTCTACTTTCAGTATTGAGTCATTCCATCAGAAAATATTCTGCTGTTATCGTCAAACCTAGTTATATATTTGTGTGTTGAAGGAGGAGAAATGTGTAAGTATAAAAAAAAATTATGTACAATAATCATGCCAGCATGATAAATGATTTGCACGCATACATTCATACACGCTCTCTCTCTCTCTCTCTCTCTCTCTCTCTCTCACACACACACACACACACACACACCCTGAGTTGTATTTATTTAAGTTAATCAAAGTTGTATGGAAGATCGAGCCAGTTATTTTCAATGCCGAAATTGAACCTTCGACTATTGTTTTTTTTAAGTGTTGATGTCTTTTTACTCGTAGAGGAGAACATGTCTAATATTCTCAAAGACCGTTTCCCTTTCTTCTTCTTAATGTATTTACTGCACTTCTTAGCATTGTCAAAACTTCCAATGTCGGCCCTAAGATCTGTCAGCCCAGGCAAAACGCAAGCTGACGAGAAATAGTCCTGTTCCCTTGCTAGGCGGAACATTGGTTCAACGGCTTCAACTTTACATCCAGCCTCATTTCCTGCTGCGGTTGCAGTCAAACCACAAGCGTCCAAACTGCCGAGAGAGACATCTGCTGCAGACAAACCCATACCGAAACCTTCAACATCGATGGTCGTATCAAGTTCCTCCCGACTGCCGATCTGAATTTTGTCACCGTTTACTGACCCTCTCGTCGAACTCACCTCGCTGCTAGAAATATTGTCTCGGCTGCCCAAAGAAGTACCAGAAGTACTGTTTGAACTACAATCATCAAAAGATACGTTTGCACTACGGTTTGGTTTGCGAGCGGTGTAAGCGACCAAAAACGCAGCCGTCATTGCTACGAGCAGGATTAAAAGCCCGCCAATAACAATGAAAAATATCACCATAGAAACGCTGCCTTCAGTCCATGAAAAGCCGCTGACTGGTTGGACGTCTTTGGGTATCTTCGCGTTTTTCCTTATGACTTGTGAAGGTATGTCTTTGAAATTCCTATCGTCCTGGTCGACCAAAACTAGTAAAGTGCAGGATATTGCCCTTCTGCGCTGCGAAATCTCTTCTGCCTGGAAAACAATGAATATTTGCATTACATATGTGTGTGTATGTGCGTACAGAGACATAGATAAGTAGTGTGTATGATATGCTTATATATTTGTACATACTCTTTATCTTATATTAAACTTTTAATACTTTTTGATAGTTTAAAATTTTTTTTAATTTTTTAAAAAAAAATTTAAATTTAAAATTTAAAATTTAAAATTTATAAGTTTAATTTATTAATTTAAATAATTCTTAAAAATTTAAACTTTAATTTAAATATTCTAATTGGATTTTTATATTTTATATTTTTTATATTTTTTGATTAATTTTATTTCTATGTATTGGCTTATGATTTTCACTGTTTGATTTGCCTAATAGTGGTTTTATCTCTAATTTAATATAATATATATATATATATATATATATATATAATATATATATATATATATATGAGGGATAAAAATAATTGTAATATACAAATAAATAATGTTGGACAACACAAAAGCCTTTATGGAATTCGTGGTTTTACTATGAATTCTGTGATAAAAGTATTTAATGAATCAAAGATAACTACACGTAAATCTGTCACTGTTTTTCAATAATATTGTAGATATTTGTCAATATAGTATCGTTATTTTAATTAGATTTTTATAGAAATCGTTAACTCATTCAATGGATCCGTAAAAAAAAATTGGTATAATTAAAAAGCTCTCATTTTTCACGGCAGAAGTGTTTAGGTATTTATATATCGTTGTGGCCCATCAATTTTCTTTTGCGTGTGTGGGCAACAAGCAGTCTGGTCTCAGTCCTTTGCCTAATATTAAAGAACAATATTCTAATATTAAATATAACGTTGAAAGACTTTAAGAAATTTATCCATGGTTTTACACATCGTTTTGAATGAATAAGCTACGTTCTACAATTAATAAAACGTTCGTAAGGTTTTTGGGCTCAGTAGAAAGTCTTACACACTACTCATATACACAGCGCAGTAAGACAAAGGTCACCGATCCTCCCAATAGAATTTGGGCCACTTTATATGAAAGTAATAATAAACATAGAAAATGTAGTTGGTATTTTATCTGATATAAAACATGCACGTGTTTCAGGAAAACGATTGTCATTATTACGCAAGCAATAAGCTATTTGTCGTAATACAGTGGCTTTACCTCCTCAGTATTCGCAGTGGAAAATACAAAGCATGCTGGGCTGCTTGCCTTAATATATATATCCCAGCCGTGCAAACAGCATTCTATTATATGCTGTTTTGTGTGCAGGAGTGGCTGTGTGGTAAGTAGCTTGCTAACCAACTACATGGTTCTGGGTTCAGTCCCACTGCGTGGCATCTTGGGCAAGTGTCTTCTGCTATAGCCCCGGGCCAACCAATGCCTTGTGAGTGGATTTGGTAGACGGAAACTGAAAAAAGCCTGTCGTATATATATATATATATATATATATATAATATATATATATATATGTACGTGTGTGTGTGTTTGTGTTTGTCCCCCTAGCATTGCTTGACAACCGATGCTGGTGTGTTTACGTCCCCGCCACTTAGCGGTTCGGCAAAAGAGACCAATAGAATAAGTACTGGGCTTACAAAGAATAAGTCCCGGGGTCGATTTGCTCGACTAAAGGCGGTGCTCCAGCATGGCCGCAGTCAAATGACTGAAACAAGTAAAAGAGAGAGAATAGAAATGATGATAGCGACGATAACAATGATGCTAATAATGATGTTATTGCAAGGAACGTGAAAGAGGATTACACAGAGACACAGACAGACAGACAGTCACACACACACAGCTCTGGAGTTCTCGATGAAATGACGGTTTTAACGTTGGAAAATACGCTGATACTCACATTAATGGCAAGACTGACATTATGACTTCCTTGGATGTTTCGGAGCTGCGTTATTTGCCCAGTTCTTGAGTTTATCCAGAAATATTGTGTGTAACGCGGAGGCAGGACTAGAATATGAAATTAAGGCGAAAGATTAGAGAAAATTCAATCAACACAAGTGGTACTCCGTCGATTACGACGATTGGGGATCCAGTTGATCCGGTCAAGAGAACAGCCGGCTCGTGAAATTAACGTGAAAGTGACTGCCCTTCCTTCCTTCCCTAATTCTTATAAACAAGAATGTTTAAGACAGCGTGCTAGCAGAGTCATTAGCGCGTCGAACAAATTGCTTAGCAGCATTTCTTCCGTCTTTTCTTTCTGAGTTCAAATTCTGCGGAGGTCGACTTTGCCTTTCATCCTTTCGGAGTCGATAAAATAAATACCAGCTGAGTTCTAGGAGTCGATGCAAACGACTCGCGCCTCTCACGGAATTGATGTCCATGTGCCAAAATTTGAAACCAACATCTTCATTATTATTTGCTACAAGAAATATAGTGAGCTAGCAGAATCGTTAGCACGCCGGGTGAAATGCTTAGCGCTATTTCGGCTGCCGTTACGTTCTGAGTTCAAATTTCGCGAGGTAGACTTTGCCTTTCATCCTTTCGAGGTCTATAAATTAAGCACCAGTAAAACACTGGGGTCGATGTAATCGACTGGGCCCTCCGCCAAAATTTCAGTAAAAAGGATTATTTGCTACAAGAGCATTATAAAGACAGCATATATTTGATGGTTTGCATTGAAAACGAACGAAATCATATCAGAGCATGGCCTGTAAGATAAAGCGGAAAATATCGGGAGAGTATGACCGCCATGTAAGGCCAATCGAGGAACCCTACACATAAGGTCATGGTGAAAATATTATTGATAATAGATCAGCTCGATAATTGTCTCAGGGTTAACAACAACAACAACAACAACAACATCAAGCAAAGAGAAACCAACTCTGGCGTACCTTCCATTATGCTGTAAAGGATGTTATTTTTAACGACATCTTTGTCCTCGGCTTGAATTGAACCCGGATAAACGTGCAGAGTACCCTGTGGATAAATGAAAAAAAGAACTTTATGTTTTCATCTATGATACCATATTATTGGGAAATGTTGTAGAAATAAAAAGAAATATGAAAAGTTGCCCTTCGGTGAGATTTGAACGCGAAACGATAAGCCATTTTCTTTCTGAATCGACCATGCGTTAATTATCACTATTATAGTGATTTCAAATTTTGGCACGAGGCCAGCAGTTTTTTGTGGATCGATTACATCGACCCCAGTACTCAACTGGTACTTATTTAATTTCACATAGCCCCATAGGGAAAAAAATCAGAATACAAAACCAACGAGAGTTGTACTTACTGTACTATTACTTTGTACGTAAGCAATGTAGGCCGGAGTGATGCAAAAGTTATTAGCCAAGGGACATTTCGGGTAGACGAAGGCAGGTCCTTGATCATCAGCATCGGTTATACGGATGGCTAATGTCGTGAATGCCACCCGGCTACTCGGATAACCGTTATCCTGAAAGAAACAGAAGATAAAATTATACATACATACATACATACATACATACATTTATGTGTACGTACAAAAATATAACATTTGGAATTTTCCTCTTACAGCAGGATAATGTCTCACAAGGCTTTGGCAGCACCGGTGCCGATTCCAACATCTCGGGTACTTGATTGGTCTGTATAAGAAAATCCACCCCATAGACGTTAAAACCCGCAAGATACCGACATCAACTGCAAATCTCCACAGAAGATATGAAGGAGACAGAGAGGTTTGAGATCAGAACAGACAGCCTTCGAATGTCGTATACTCTCTCTCTCTCTCTCTCTCTCTATATATATATATTATATATATATATATATATATATATATATATATATACGGAGAGTTTACGAAAAAAGCAAAAGACGAAGACAGGTGGTGTACAAAACAAACAGATGTATTAGAATAACGCTCAGGAATAGAAAAAGTCTTTTACGTTTCGAGCCTACGCTCTTCTACAGAAAGGGACACGGAGAGAAACAGGGAGAGAAAAAAAGGAGAGAAAAAAGAGAGAAAAAAAGAGAGAAAAAATGTGTGTAGTGGCTAACGATCTATCATGGCGTCTTATGGCGTATATATATATATATATATCAGCAACAAAAATAAATGCATTGACTTTGTGCTGTAGAGTGAAGAGAACAATACCCAACGTTTCGGCTGCCGGCCCCTCAAGAAGCACTCTCTTTCTGATGACCTTCCGTATAACCCCAAAATAGCCGGGTTAACATACGTCAAAGAATATCCGGATGTGAAACTCTCAGCATACAAAAGAAAAAAAACTATACATGGGTATCTTTGCCGAAGATAAATTGACATGAAGCGAAGCGTCTCTTGAACTCGTGATTGCTGCATCGCATCACACTTCGAAGGCTCTGCATTTTTTTTTCTTTACTACCCACAGGGGGCTAAACACAGAGAGAACAAACAAGGACAGACAAACGGATTAAGTCGATTATATCGACCCCAGTGCGTAACTGGTACTTATTTAATCGACCCCGAAAGGATGAAAGCCAAAGTCGACCTCAGCGGGATTTGAACTCAGAACGTAACAGCAGACGAAAAACCGCTTAGCATTTCGCCCGGCGTGCTAACGTTTCTGCCAGCTCGCCGCGCTGAAGGCTCTGCATTTGCAACCCCAAAACTGAAGATTGCTCTGAAATACATTATAAATAAAAGAGACAGGAAAGCCTTTGGTGTTCCAAGATGCAATCGAAAATGTAGAATATGTCATATTTCTGTGGAAGAAGTCACACGCGTGATTAGCAGCTGACCCAAAAATGTCATCAAAATCCTGCTTCCCCATGCGACACGATGTAGTCGCGAAAACAATATACAATGACTTTCGGTAAAAAGATTTTCCTGAAAGAAAATATAGAGCATCCTCCTGTTATTGAATACATACACAAATATTAACAGGAGGACTATTGGTGGAACATTTCCATCAAAACATCTCTCAAACATAAACATAACGGGCCGGATATTGTTATTTGGGACAGACAAGAAATTGTATGTACCTATTTCTTTACTACCCACAAGGGGCTAAACACAGAAAGGACAAACAAGGGCAGACAAAAGGATTAAGTCGATTATATCGACCCCAGTGCGTAACTGGTACTTATTTAATCGAAAGGATGAAAGGCGAAATTTGAACTCAGAAGGTAGTACTGTCATAAAGGTCAGATGCCCTGCTTATGTGAACATCTCTTTGAAAATCAAAGTGAAAGAGGTTAGCTATAGACAACTGTTTCGATTCTTTCGGCTACTGTATCCAGATTATATATTTACATTTACACCATCAATAATTGGTACACTTAGTTTTGTGGGGAAATGCCTAAGTGACAATCTGGATAAGCAAGGCTTTTCAAAAAAGAAACCCACACATTACAATATACAAACTGTAAGCGGAACAGTAAAAAGATGCAAGACTTTTCGTAAGTTTAAAATGTGACGTTTTTATTATCTACAGTCCAACGATGGAACTTTGAATCTTTGTTAGAAACCAGCTGCTTCCTCAGAGGAAGAATTTGAATAATTAAAAACGAACAAAAAGAAAAAGCACGTACACACACACACACACATATACATACAAACATGCAGGGTTATATTTTGTTTGATTGATGGTAAAACCATCCACCACCCGACGCCCCCGAAAAACACTGACACGTATTTGAAACAAGAGAAACACTACAGCATACGCAGCTACACATGGCATCATATTGTTCGACTAAAACCATTCAAGGCGATGCTCTAGCATGGCCGCATTCAAATGGCCGAAACAAGTAAAAGAACATATAAAAGGTATAAATGTGTGTGTGTGTGTGTGTGTGTATGTGTATAATATATATATAACCATATATATTATACACATGCAATGACGATACAGAATGCATAGATAAAAAGTAGACAAATAAAACTAGTAATATTTATATTGCATGATGGCATCAGGTAGCCGATAAGTGTGGACGAGCTTTGCACAGCATCTACAAGGCTTTTACCTCAATCTCACTTAACCACATACACACACACACACACACACACACACACACACACACACACACACACACACATATAAACACATACATATATACACGCATACATATATACATGCATACATATACGCATGTAGAAACGGTGCTCTATTTTCTTTTTGCTTCTTTACTCTGGCGATGATAAGGACGACACGTGAGTATCTAGTCACCGTCTTAGTACATCACAAAGTTGAAGACCCTCTAAAGTGCAGAATTGGGGATTATTTTTCCTGGTTGGTTCAGTAGAAAGCTCTATCCCCCCAGAATGTCCCTTCACACGTTCCACGGATGACAGGGAGACGCATAACAGATTCCTCATATACTGGGCCCTGAAATATCCAATCTACAACACACACACACACACAACACACACACACATGCACACACACATACACACACACATACACGCACACATGCACACACACACACACACAAACACATCTACATACGCACATGCGCACATACACATATGTACATAATCACACATAGCGACAGTAACATATATGCACACGCATGCAAAAATACATACATAAATAGGCACACACATACACATTAGCATCACAAACACCACACACACACACATACAGACACGCACGGAAACAACAGAAGCACACAGACGCACAAGCATGTATAAACGCACATAGATACACACATTCACATGCACGCGCCCTCACAAATACACCTAGTGACATACATGATACGCATACTTACATATATGCATACACATACACACACTCATACAAAAGACAAACAGATACAAACATACTTGCACATACATACATACATACATACATACATACATACATGCATGCATACATACATACATACATGCATGCATACATACTTGGAAATACACACATACATACATACATTCATACATACATACATTCATACATACATACATACATACATACATTCATACATACATACATACATACATACATACATACATACATACATACATACATTCATACATACATACATACATACATACATACATTCATACATACATACATACATACACACACACATACATATATACATACATACATACATGCATTCATACGTACATACATACACACATACATTCATGCATGCATACATACATACATACATACATACATACACACATACATACACACATACATACATACATTCATACATACATACATACATACACACACACATACATATATACATACAAACATACTTGCACATACATACATACATACATACATTCATACATACATACATACATACAAACATACTTGCACATACATACATACATACATATATATATACATACATACCACATCTCGTCCTATAAAATGAAATATTTCCTTCAAAGACATTCTTGAAATGGTGAGGATTCTATCCAGAAGACCAACGTCTTCGGACAGATTTACAATCTCTTTATTGGGCCTTACTACTTAACTGCTCTCTGTCTGTCTGTCCGTTTGTCAATTGGGTGAAACTATAGTCTCTCTCTCTCTCTCTCTTTCTCTCTCGCTCTCTCTCTCTTCCTTCCCCCTCATCCCTCCATACTAATTCACTCTATTTTTTATTTTCATTCATGCTCATTCGTCATCTCTCTCTCGTTCTCTTTCAAACTTACTCTCTCTCTCGCTCTATTTCTGACTCTCTTTTACTGTGTCTCACTCATTCTGCTTCTCTCTCCCCACCTCTCTGTCTTCCTCTCTCTCTCGTTCACTCTTTCTGTCTCTCTTTCATTTTCCTGCGTCTCTCTGCCCCAACCTCTTTCTTTTTTCCTTCTTTCTTTCTTTCCTTCTTTCCTCCTTTCTCTCTTTCTTTCTTTCTTTCTTTCTTTCTTTCCTTCTTTCTTTCTTTCTTTCCTTCTTTCTTTCTTTCCTTCTTTCTTTCTCTCTTTCTTTCGTTTTGTCTCATATTTTATTTCTTTATATTTTTCTTAATTAGTTTCTTTTTTAGTGTCCCTATTTCTCCTCCCCATCATTGATTTCGACCTCCCCCCTCTCTCTCTTGTCTCTTTCTCTCTCTGTCCCCTACCCCGCTTTTACCTAAAGCCACTTTCTTCAATGTATGAGATGATACGGGTGAACCAGTTTAAAAACTCCCCGCTTTCATATACACACTCAAACACACAGCTAAACGCACAAATATACACATGCGCAGACATGAACACACACACACATATAGATACTCACATAATCAATAACACACACACACACACACACACACGGGCGCGCGGTCTTTGGGGTCGGTTAATTCCTGTCTCCGCAGCGGATCAACGCTTGTTTTCTTACTCTCGGGATTTTCATCTAAAATATTTGTTTACTTCCATCACTGACATCAAAATAAGCACCAGATAGTCTCCTCATTAACATTCTGAACTCGCTGCACCGTGTGCCCTCCAGCCCTCCAGCCTGCCAACCCTCCAGCCCGCCAACCCTCCAGCCCGCCAACCCTCCACCAGAAGGCTTTATACAGTCTCTAGCAACCAAATCCACTTCGATATTTTCACTTACTTCTGAGAAGTGATGTTTGAGGCGCAAGAGTGGCTGTGTGGTAAGTAGCTTGCTTACGAACCTCGTGGTTCCAGGTTCAGTCCTACTGCGTGGCACCCTTGGGCAAGTGTCTTCTACTATAGCCTCGGCCAACCAAAGCCTTGTGAGTGGATTTGGTAAATAAAAAACTGAAATAAGCCCGTCGTATATATATATATATGTATGTATATATATATATATATATATATATATATATATATTACGGAGATGTACTCGCATAGCAAGTAATTTGATCTGAGATCGTGTGCTGAAACGAAAACAATTGCAGCGTGGAAGGTGTTTATAAGCCATTTAAGAAACACACAAAAGCCGTTCGATTCACTCCAACATTTAAGTTTAATTTGTCAAAATATTTTCGTCGCTAAAATCCGCGACCTGTTCACTGACAAAGTCCGTGCTGCATCTGTATATATATATATATATATATATATATGTATATATATGTATGTGTATATGTTTGTGTCTGCGATTGTCCCCACCCAACATCGCTTGACAACCGATGCTGATGTGTTTACGTCCCCGTAACATAGCGGTTCGGTAAAAAGAGAACGATAGAATAAGTACTAGGCTTCCAAAGAATAAGTCCTGGAGTCGATTTGTTCGACTAAAGGCGATGCTCCAGCATGGCCGCAGTCAAATGACTGAAACAAGTAGAAGAGTAAAAGAGTACGGAACATGACTGTTCCGTACGAACTGAAGTTACGACCATTTTTTAAACCCCAAGAGGACGCCTCCCACTGTTCCTACTTTCATCTCTTATAGAGATCTTCTAACTAGCTGCTTTGCTTGTTGCAAGATCAGTGACTGATTATCACTTATCATTTTTTTTATTGCGAACTGGAGCGAGTTACTGATAACTCTAGCGAACAGATATAGACAGACAGATAGATAGATAGATAGATAGATAGATAGATAGATAGATAGATAGATAGATAGATAGATAGATGTGTATGGAGGTATGTGGCTTAGGGGTTAGGGTATTGAACTTATGATGGTAAGATTGTGGTTTCGATTCCTGGACAGGGCGATTCGTTATGTCCTTGAGCAAAACACTTCATTTCACATTGCCCTAGTCCACTCAGCTGGTAGAGACGAGTAATCCCGTGACGGATCAGCGTCCCTTCTAAGGAGGAATTAATACGTCAGGGAAACCAGGAAACCGGCCCTATGCTCCTTATCGAATAGTGTGGACTAAGTACCTTGGACAAAACCTCACTCACCTGTACAGATATGTTGAGGATGTAGTGCGTAGACCCAGTTGGCCACATTGTGTCATAGTCAAGGACTTCCGTAAGGATGATTTCCCGCCCTCCAGCTGACAGGGAGAACTTTCCTCTTCCATCGACCTACATGGGGTAAAAGAAATCAATAAGTCAAAAAAATAAAATGAAATATGGCAAAAACATAGGAGGAAAGTTAGAGAGATATCAATGCGCCGGACAAAATGCAGAACTGCATTTTATCCGGGCTTTGTGAATGTAGAAGTGAATGAAAGATGGAATGAATTAGTAAAGGAAACAATAAGTGTGTATGAAGAATGGGTGAATGAATGAATAAAGTAATGAAGGAGTTAATTGAGTGATTGATAGAAGAATGAAGGAACCAATAAATTACTCAATGAATGAATCAATCGGTGAATGAAGCGCTAGTGACTGTATGAATGAATGAAAGAGAGAATGAGTAATAGTTGTTTGGTTCTATACATGGGTGAATGATTTAATAAGTGAATGAGTGAATGAATGAACGGATGGATGGGTTAAAGAATGAGTCGATGGATCAATTGATGAATGAGTCAATGGATCAATTGATGAATGAGTAATGGGTATTTGAATGAAGGAATGAATAATCTAATTGGTGAATGGATCAATACACGAGAGAACGTTTCAACGACTGAATCGATCAATCAATCGAGGGATCAATAAATGAATGAATGAACGAATGAGTGAATAAAAAATGGATTACTATGAACGAATCTTTACACGAGGAGAAGAATGGATCAATTGATGAATGAATGTTATGTATGAATGAATGAATGAGTGAGGGAATAACTAAGTGGCTGGATGTACCTGTATATGAGAGAAGGAATCAGTTGATGAATGAACAGATCAATGAATGAATCACTAGATCAATAGATGAATGAGTGATGAATGATGTGATGAATGAGTGATGAATAAATAAATGTACGAATGAATGGTGAATAAATGTACGAATATGAATAAATGTACGAATGATGTGATGAATGATGTGATGAATGAGTGATGAATAAATAAATGTACGAATATGAATAAATGTACGAATGATGTGATGAATGAGTGATGAATGAGTGATGAATAAATAAATGTACGAATGAATGATGAATAAATGTACGAATATGAATAAATGTACGAATGATGTGATGAATGAGTGATGAATGAGTGATGAATAAATAAATGTACGAATGAATGAACGAATGAAAATTTTTTTTCTCCTGTTGCCATAAGGCCTGAAATATTGAGGTGGAGAAAGAAGGTATATCGATTACATCGAACGTAGTGAAATGGATGATTTGATCCATAGGTGAGTGAAGGAATCGATTAATGAATAAATGAACTGATGGATGAAGACACGAGTGATAAATTTAGCGGGGGGGAGGAGTGTTCCAGTTGAAAATAACGGACGTTACTCACCTCGCTGTCGTTGTAAGGATGAAGACGAAACAGCGCGATACTCCCGGTGATGTCATCATCTATAGCCTTATCGTTTAGAGTGAAAATGATGCTTCCAGGCATCGTTAACTGAAATGAAAGTAACAGCAACAACAATAAGAATCGTTTAACGTTATTGGCAGAAGGCCTGTATGATCGGGAGAGGGGTTACATTGACTACATCGACCCCTGTATTCAACAGGTATTTATTTTATCAACACCGAAAGGATGAAAGACAAAATCGACCTCGGCGGAAATTGAACTCAGAACGAAGCGGCAGACGAAATACCTATTTCTTTACTACCCACAAGAGGTTATACATAGAGGGGACAAACAAGGATAGACAAAGGTATTAAGTCGATAACATCGACCCCAGTGCATAACTGGTACTTATTTTATCGACCCCGAAGAATAAAAGGCAGAGTCGATCTCGCCAGAATTTGAACTCAGAACGTAAAGACGGATGAAATGTCACTAATCATTTTGTCCGGCCTGTTGACGATTCTGCCAGCTTACCACCTTAAAAACAACAACAACAACAATAATAATAATCCTTTCTATTAAAGGCACAAGTTCAGCAGTTTTAGAGGAAGGGTTAAATGGACTAAACTGACCGTAAAGACGGACGAAATACCGCTAAGCATATTGTCCGGCGTGCTAACGATCTTGCCAGCTCGTTGCCTTAACAACATCAGTAATAATCCTTTCTACTATAAGCACAAGGCCTGAAGTTTGAGGGGAGGGGCGATAGTTGATTAAATCGACCCCAGTACGCAACTGATCCTTAATTTATTGATCCCCGAAAGGATGAAAGGCAAAGTCGACCTCGGCGGAATTTGAACTCAGAACGTAAAGACGGACGAAATACCGCCAAGCATTGTATCCTGCGTGCTAAAGATTCTTCCGGCTCGCCGCCTTAAAATATCAGTAATAATAATAACAGTAATAACTACAACAACAACACTATTAATTTCTTGTCGACCACTACTAACTCTAATGAGCTTTGTACATTCAAACAAATTGATGCACAGTTTTAATATTATTAACTGTTATGAACATCTAAACTTCTCAACATCGAAATTTTTCAACATGTTTTTCTAATTCATAATTCTAAATTTTTACCATTGCTAAACAAAAAATATTATTGAAACTAGTGTGGTATATATGTAAATATATTTATTTTAAACAATTACAAGTTTTTCAAATTTAGTTTCATTTACAACGACAAATTTGCCTATATGTATGTATACACACACACACAAACACACACGTGTATATATATATTTTTGAAAGTCTCTGTGAAAATTACTTAATACAGTTTTTTACGTACAAAAGGGATTTTTAAAAACATTTTTTAAAAAACGTTATAAAATCTTTTACCAGGGTGTTATTAACCTTCTTGTAAGAAGTTTTTTCCTAATGTGCGTGAGCGCTTATTCATACATACATACATAATACATGCATGCATACATACATACATACATACATACATACATACATACATACATACATACATACATACATATATATATATATATAGAGAGAGAGAGAGTAGATCAATAAATAGATAATGTGTATGTGTAAACACACGCACACACACGCATATATATATATATATACATGCATACATTTATACACACATATATACACACATGTTATTCTATACAGGGTGATGCATACCTCATCAATATCAGTGGCGTAAGATGACATTGTAAAATACGGCCGCTTTTCATTGACATCAGCAATAGCTACACTTTGCTTGTACTGAAAGACAAATGTAATTAACATAATTAATGCAAATTCTACACGAACTACCAAATTCAGCTTGTGTCATAAACAAATAAATACATAAAGTCATATACCGTATTTCCAAGATCATAAATTATATTCCTACAAACAGGGCCTGATTAAGACCCATAGAGGGCCTGGAAGATTTTGGTGCCCCTATATATATGTAAGTCAAAATATTAACAATAATATACTAAAGAATAAATTTTTATTTTTCAACATGTAAGAAAACTAACAGTAAGATAGAAAATAATGTTTATTTTTGTTTACTTCTATTTTATTTATATTTGAAATACTTTTTTTATTGCAAATTTTTTTGATCAGATTCTCACTATGATACCAGGAATATTTCTACATTAACCTAAATCTCTCTATATATAAACGGCAAAATGTCTGTCTGTGTGCGTGTCCTTTATGCAAATCGACAATTTTTCAGTTAGAGGGCTCGTACTTTCTATGTTCATTCAAAACCGTCCAAGGGTGGTCGTGCACATTTTTACATTTCCCCAGTTACCCCGCAAAGCCATTAAAAAAATCAATAGAAGTGACATTTTTGTGAATTTTCTATCCAAATAAGAAAAAGCAATGGGGAAAATATATAATGATAAAAATAAAATTAGAAAGAAAAGAAATACTACGAGAATAAATTAAGTTCGGATATATAATTGGGTCCCGACTGAGGCGAAATTAGTGCAGTATTATCAATTAATATATATATAGATCGTTAGCCACTACACACATTTTTTTCTCTCCTTGTTTTTCTCCTTGTTTTTTTCTGTGTCCCTTCTTGTAGAAGAGCGTAGGTTCGAAACGTAAAAGACTTTTTCTATTCCTGAGCGTTATACTAATACATCTGTTTGTTTTCTACACCACCTGTCCTCGTCTTTTATTTTTTTCGTAAACACTCCCTATATATATGTATATATGTACACACACACACACACACACACACACACACACATATATATATATATATATATATATATATCTGTATGTATGTATGTATGTATGTATGTATGTAAATACAGAGAGACTCAACCATCTACACATAATGGTAGGTTAATCCATTGCGAATGGACGGTCCAGGATTATGAAAATAGAAGAAAGAACGAAAATCTGTTCGCCTGTGTAGAAAAAGGAAGTGATATAAAGCGTGTGTGACTATTAAACATAGAACCAAGTAGTCCGGAGTTTGTATGAAATTCCAGTTTTTCAGGAAATATTTGCTTAAGTGACAGCATTTAACAAGTATTTACTCTCGGCAAATATTTGTTGAAAAACTGGATTTTGTGCTATATGGTGCTGCACATAATATTCAGACACTCTCCGTATTACAACCTATAGCTTATATAAATGAGCAGATATTTTCATCCTTCTCATTTGATGTCCCTAAATCTTCCAGACGGTGGATTAAAATATATGTTTCATGCATGCGTGTGTGTGTTTGTGTGTGTGTGTGTGTGTGTGTGTGTACATATATATTTATTTTTTAATTTTATTCTTTTATTCTTTCAGTCATTTGGCTGCGGCCTTGCTGGAGCACCGTCTTAAAGGGTGTTTAGTCAAATAAATCGACCCCAGGACTTATTCTTTGTAAGCCTAGTACTTATCGGTTTTCTTTAGCCGGATTGCTAAGTTACAGGGGTGTAAACACACCAACATTGGTTGTCAAGCGATGGTAGGGGGCAAACACACACATACACACACATATATAAGGGGCTTCTTTCAGTTTAATAACAACATTAGTAGGAAACGAGATTGAATCGAACGCAAGACCTCGTCGTAAAATAATGGTGAAGCCTTACCGTGTGAGTCATGCCGTCCTCTGTGCAGTTAAGTGTGTATTTCAAAGATTCTATGACAGGTTCCTGTTGTAAAAGAAATACAAAAAGTGGAGAAAATGAAGTAAAACGAGACGAAATCCTTGAAATGGTAAAATTATAAAATAAACAGTTTTTAGATTTTACAGTTATTTTTATTAACCATTTATTCAGGAAGGCCTTTTAACGCATGGAGGCATTTCGATCAGAGTTTAGGGTGTGGTTACGTCCCTTGATCGTAAAATTGTGACCTCGGTCCCTGAACCGGACAATGCGTTGTGTTCTTTAGCAAAGCACTTCAAGTTGTTCCAGTCCACTCAGCAGGCGAAAATGAGTGACCCTGCGACAGACAAGCATATATGCATGCGTGCTTGTATGTAAGTATGTATGTATGTATGTATGTATGTATGTATGTATGTATGTATGTATGTATAAAGGTGAGATGCCAAAATCGTTAGTATTTTGGGGAAAATACTTAGGAAAATACTTAGCAGCATTTCGTCCGTCTTTATGTACTGAGTCCATATTCCGGCGATGTCAACTTTGCATTCATCCTTACACGTCGATAAAAGAAGTACCAGTTGAATACCGAGGATCGATTAGCCCTATCCCCCAAATTTGAGGCCCCCTCCCTATAGTGTTTACACACATATATATATATATTCTTTTCTACTCTAGGCACAAGGCTCGAAATTTTTTTGGGGGGGAGTCGATTACATTGACACCAATACGCAACTGGTACTTAATTTATCGAGCCTGAAAAGATGAACGGCAAAGTTAACCCCGGCGGAATTTGAACTCAGAACGTAAAGACAGACAAAACACTGCTTAGCATTTCGTCCGTTGGGCTAACGAGTCTGCCAGCTCGCTGCCTTATACACACATATATATATATTATAATACAACATATATACTTACGTGTGTGTGTGTACACATACACACATACACAAACATACACACGCATACATACACACACATATATCTTGATAAATATTGTAGGTGTCGTGATGCCTTGGGTACTCTGTAGATATGGTGGAGCTGATCCCTCTCTAAGAGAGAATACGAGCGATAGTTTCAAGAAATTTGGAGAAATAATGAGACAGAAAGAAAAAAATACGAGCTGGATAGACTGCAGTGCAAGACTACTACTTAATGTATCGACCCGAAAGGAAGAAAGATAAAATTGACTTCTCTGGTATTCGAACCTACAGTCCAAAGAGTCAGAATGATTGCCCCAAAGAAATATATCCCATACCTTAATGAAAATGGCAACATCTAATAAACGGAACTACTTTCTCACTCGAATTTACTTTCAAGTTTTACCATTTTTCTTTGTCGATAATACGTACCTTGGAATCTTTCTGGTTTATTTCTTCTAAGTCAGGTGACTGGATAAATGTGATCACATGATCTCCGCTTGCTGTTGTGTTCATTTCAAGATAGCCAAACGGTTCTTCTTCTTGAAACTCCCATTTTTCTTTTCTGTTAAACGGTATTTTCAGAATAACTGTTCCTGTCAATGGAAATTAAAAACACGAAAAGAAATTAATTCTTTTTTCCCTAGTTTTAGTTTCAAATTTTGGTATAAGGCCAGCATTTCGTGGGGGTGGTTAAGTCGGTTTCATTGACCCCCGTCCTCAATTGGTTTCTATTTTATTGACCCCGTAAGGATGAACGACAAAGTCAAGTTCAGCAGAAAGCGGACTCAAAAATTCTATT
>NC_043020.1:1696452-1706452 GCF_006345805.1 Octopus sinensis | reverse complement strand
AGTGCCAACAAATTCAAAATAAGCAAGCGAAGAATCTCTGCTCTCCCCTTTCCACCAGCGTGGGTTAAAATCATCAAACTCTATGCTTATTTCGGTAAAGTCCGAAGCATTAATCAGAGGGAGATTAATTATAATTTCAACAATTGAGGGCAAAATTAATTAATTATTAATCAATTTCACCAAGTATTCAGTATGCAAAGTTTCCAAATCCAAACCAAGGAATTTCCGAGCCGATGATAGAAATGTTGTTTTGACTAATCTTGAAACGTACGTTCTCGAATAACCTTAGCATTTGATTTTTCGATGTCATTACCCCCAAACTTTTGTGAGTTAAATTATGCAAACACTATATATGAGAGAGATTTTCTTTAAGTATTAGAAATAGCCTTAAAAAAGTTTTTTAGCTGCTATTTCTAATGAGTTCAGTATGCGGCAAAGTAAGTAATTTATTTTACTAAGCCCTTTTATATAATGTAATAATTTGAATTCGCCTTGAATGGTCCCTTTGCATACTGAATACTTGGTGAAATTGATTAATAATTAATTAATTTTGCCCTCAATTGTTGAAATTATAATAATCTCCCTCTGATTAATGCTTCGGACTTTACCGAAATAAGCATAGAGTTTGATGATTTTAACCCACGCTGGTGGAAAGGGGAGAGCAGAGATTCTTCGCTTGCTTATTTTGAATTTGTTGGCACTGTTAGTTGGGAGCAAATCTTCGAAAGGGTATGTTCTTATTTTCAGTGTTTCCAAATCCAAACCAAGGAATTTCCGAGCCGATGATAGAAATGTTGTTTTGACTAATCTTGAAACGTACGTTCTCGAATAACCTTAGCATTTGATTTTTCGATGTCATTACCCCCAAACTTTTGTGAGTTAAATTATGCAAACACTATATATGAGAGAGATTTTCTTTAAGTATTAGAAATAGCCTTAAAAAAGTTTTTTAGCTGCTATTTCTAATGAGTTCAGTATGCGGCAAAGTAATTTATTTTACTAAGCCCTTTTAATAATGTAATAATTTGAATTCGCCTTGAATGGTCCCTTGCATACTGAATACTTGGTGAAATGATTAATAATTATTAATTTTGCCCTCAATTGTTGAAATTATAATTAATCTCCCTCTGATTAATGCTTCGGACTTTACCGAAATAAGCATAGAGTTTGATGATTTTAACCCACGCTGGTGGAAAGGGGAGAGCAGAGATTCTTCGCTTGCTTATTTTGAATTTGTTGGCACTGTTAGTTGGGAGCAAATCTTCGAAAGGGTATGTTCTTATTTTCAGTGTTTCCAAATCCAAACCAAGGAATTTCCGAGCCGATGATAGAAATGTTGTTTTGACTAATCTTGAAACGTACGTTCTCGAATAACCTTAGCATTTGATTTTTCGATGTCATTACCCCCAAACTTTTGTGAGTTAAATTATGCAAACACTATATAGAGAGAGATTTTCTTAAAGTATTAGAAATAGCCTTAAAAAAGTTTTTTAGCTGCTATTTCTAATGAGTTCAGTATGCGGCAAAGTAATTATTTTACTAAGCCTTTTATATAATGTAATAATTTGAATTCGCCTTGAATGGTCCCTTTGCATACTGAATACTTGGTGAAATTGATTAATAATTAATTAATTTTGCCCTCAATTGTTGAAATTATAATTAATCTCCCTCTGATTAATGCTTCGGACTTTACCGAAATAAGCATAGAGTTTGATGATTTTAACCCACGCTGGTGGAAAGGGGAGAGCAGAGATTCTTCGCTTGCTTATTTTGAATTTGTTGGCACTGTTAGTTGGGAGCAAATCTTCGAAAGGGTATGTTCTTATTTTCAGTGTTTCCAAATCCAAACAAGGAATTTCCGAGCCGATGATAGAATGTTGTTTTGACTAATCTTGAAACGTACGTTCTCGAATAACCTTAGCATTTGATTTTTCGATGTCATTACCCCCAAACTTTTGTGAGTTAAATTATGCAAACACTATATATGAGAGAGATTTTCTTTAAGTATTAGAAATAGCCTTAAAAAAGTTTTTTAGCTGCTATTTCTAATGAGTTCAGTATGCGGCAAAGTAATTTATTTTACTAAGCCCTTTTATATAATGTAATAATTTGAATTCGCCTTGAATGGTCCCTTTGCATACTGAATACTTGGTGAAATTGATTAATAATTAATTAATTTTGCCCTCAATTGTTGAAATTATAATTAATCTCCCTCTGATTAATGCTTCGGACTTTACCGAAATAAGCATAGAGTTTGATGATTTTAACCCACGCTGGTGGAAAGGGGAGAGCAGAGATTCTTCGCTTGCTTATTTTGAATTTGTTGGCACTGTTAGTTGGGAGCAAATCTTCGAAAGGGTATGTTCTTATTTTCAGTGTTTCCAAATCCAAACCAAGGAATTTCCGAGCCGATGATAGAAATGTTGTTTTGACTAATCTTGAAACGTACGTTCTCGAAAACCTTAGCATTTGATTTTTCGATGTCATTACCCCCAAACTTTTGTGAGTTAAATTATGCAAACACTATATATGAGAGAGATTTTCTTTAAGTATTAGAAATAGCCTTAAAAAAGTTTTTTAGCTGCTATTTCTAATGAGTTCAGTATGCGGCAAAGTAAGTAATTTATTTTACTAAGCCCTTTTATATAATGTAATAATTTGAATTCGCCTTGAATGGTCCCTTTGCATACTGAATACTTGGTGAAATTGATTAATAATTAATTAATTTTGCCCTCAATTGTTGAAATTATATATATATATATATACTCAATATAAAATAGTGTACGTTTAATCATAAGAGAAAACTGCCTTCAACAGGCAGTTTTTACATTCAAGAAGAAGTAGTCAAAACGACCAAAACCACATTTAAGAGCAATCTTCAAAAGGAATGAAAAATAAAAAAATTTATGTTGTGATTTTAATAGGGTCAGACATAGGTTTCACAATGTTTTTAGCAAATAAAATAATTTGCTAGGCGAAATTTCTCATCAGTGACCGCGCCATAGCACTAACATATAACTAAAAGACGAATATGCGCGTGTGTGGATGTGTGGGTGGGTGAGGGTAGTGCTTCATTTCATAATACCAGTATTTCATCATATTTTGAAGTCTTGAAAGGGTATTTATCAAGAAAACAACACTAAAGTAGAGTTTCGAAATGTGGAACTATCTTTCTATAAGCCAGAATGTTAACGAAAAACATCATTAGATGATATATACATATCGGAACGTCGCTGTTATATAAAATGAAACTGAGAGTCAAAACTATAATAAATTGTATCATACGACTTGTCGATCAAAGCGGATCTGGGGCTGAACTGCTATAACAGCAACGCCATTAACAGAGTCTCTCTGTTTTGAGGTATCTGAACCAGATTTCCTACCTGGTGGTAAGTTTCTAATTTTACCCCAGTAGTCAGAGGGACGCTGTAACATGTCATGAACTTTGCGTTTCTTCTTATGACTAGTATATATAATTTGACGACAATTGCAATGACAAAGAGAAAATAGAACCGGCAAAATGAGATGATCAATTCAATCTATAAGCCAGAATGTTAACGAAAAAAAATCATACGATGATATATATATACATATCGGAACGTCACTGTTATATAAAATGGAACTCGGAGTCAAAACTATAATAAATTGTATCGTATGACTTGTCGATCAAAGCGGATCTGGGGTTTGAACATTCTCATAAATTTCTAGGAAAACAAACAAGAAGGTTTTCGTATAACGTAAGTCTAAGAATTTTTGACTTAATTAAAAGCTGTAATGATTATTACAATGATGAGCTGTGTAAACTTACCTTCGTCTGTGTCTTCTCTGAATGCCTTTATAGATGTGTCAACAGTACAAGCGCCATCTACAGATAAATACAAGGGGGAAATATGCTTCGTGATATTGTTTTAATTGATTTTCAATCAATAGAATATATAACAGTATTGGAAATCATTGATCGATGGGATGTGGAGAGATGAGGCATGGGAAGTTAAACTGACGGTAGTTGAGCCGTGGTTAGATGAACCATTGATACATGAGCTGTAGGTTGCTGAGTGGTCAAGCAAAAACGAATGAGCTGTAGGCAGTTGAGCGTTTATCAGCCGAGTCATAGATAGATGAACTGTAGGTAAGTGAGCCTTGTTTAGATGAGCTATGAGCAGTTAATCTGAGGTTAGCTGAACCAAACATAGATGAGCTATATGTAGTTGAGCCTTGGTTAGCTGAACTATTGATAGATGAGCTGTAGGCAGTTGAGACTTGGTTAGATGAGCCACGGTAGACGAACTGTAGGTAGTTAAGAGGTGCTTTGATTAAACATGAATAGATGCGATGTAGGTAGCTGAGACATGTACATATATGCGTTTTCCTTCAAGGATGTGTAGCATACACACGTATATTCGTGACCTCATATCTATGACTACATATCTGAGTACATGGGTTTCCATTCCAGGAACTATACAAAGCAACAATAAAGAAACACTTACACACTGCATAGGAACCCAATCCAAACAACATTAATATCAGGAGCCAAAGAAATCTTTCCATTCTGATGTTTTCTTATGCGTTTCTGGACGGTTGTTGAACTCACTTAATGAAGATTGGTAGCCGGTGTTGGTTGGTTATCAATCGGTTGATTGGCTGAAGACTGAGAGGTTCCTGAATAAGAATGGAAATATAAAACCATAAGTTCCACTAATACATACACAAACATGAATAAACACAAACATTATATGCATATATCATTCAGTTTCTTTTCAAGATTTCTTGCCAATAGAGAAAGAATCACTTCTAGTCTATATCCAAGGCTCCTTCATTGGTATTTACAGAACATCAGCAGGGTATGTTTGCGTGTATTTATGCATATTTAGAGTACTTGGCGTCAGTGCATGTGGAGGTTTTTATGCTTTGTTTTATATACGTATTCTCAAGCATATATTTGTATGTCTATGTATGTATTATATATATACACTAGCAAAAGCCCTCCCCCCACCGCCGTCCAATTGACGGTGTTAAGTTGCGGAGATGTTTGGTGATTGAAAGGGGTTCTTACTTTTGGTTTGGGTGGATGCGATCTTTTGATGAAAGAAGCATTTGTTATTTTTACTTATTCGGCAGTGCACTGTGAACTTTTCAAACGGACTACTAAAAGTAAAGGGTGTTTCAAAGACATGACTCAAAATGAAAGACTTGGAATGAAACACGTCAGCAATTTAGAAGCAGTAAAATTATATTTTAGAAATGACTGAATTGTGATTTAAAAAAAAAAACTGATCTGATAATGTTGATCTGTTCAGCTTGTTTAATGAAGGAATACCTAACATTGGTCGATTAATTTTATGCAGCTGTAAAACCTTATGGAGAATGCATTACAAAGATCCGACAATTCTGCCTATTATGTAGTTTGAATGAGAAACTGTAACTAAAGATTAAGATTATTAACCCCAATATTTTACGCGTTTTAATAGCAATAATTTTTTTCTGTTTTTTCCTTAGTTTTTCATGTCAGATGTAAAGGTGAAAAGGGTTAACTTGGACGGTGTTAAGTAGTAGAGATGTTTGGTGATTGTATGTGGTGGTTACTTTTGACTGTTTCTTCTCAGTAAGGATAATTGATTGATAACGAATCTTAACACAATATATATTCAACTTCAAGTGGAATCGGACATCATAAATAACCTTAAACTTTTTGTATTCATGTTGACACTTATAGGCCAGACTGAACGCAGTTTTATCTCAAAAGTGAATTTTGCAATTGAAATTTAAACAATTAACAGTTCTTTGGCTTTTGTATTTGATGATTGTTGCTTTAAGTATTTTATTTCCATTTTGACTGACGTAGTGATAAAAACAATAGGATGCGTAAAAGTAGTTTCGAATAAAAATAAAAATGTAAGTTTTAATCATCCGATGGACAGCCAACCGTTACAAAAATAGCAGTCGATAAAGTAAAACAGTGGTGGATTGGCAAAATATTAAGAGTTTGGGACCAGATACCTTGTGGTATTTGTTCCAGTTCTTTGTGTTCTGGATTATAAGATGGTTATCTTAATCCTTAATCTGGTTTAGCATTATCACCTGCTGCTCCTTGGATTCTTTTAACGGAATTTATTCTATTCTTGTTTTATGATAATCTCAACCTTCTTCGCACTAGCGCTGGATTAAGACACATGGAGGCCTTAAGCACTTAAAAGATTTTAGTACCCCCTTATATATGCCATTCAAAATATTAAAAAATAATAAACCATAAAATATATTTTTATTTTTACAAAATGAAACAAAACTAACAGTAAGATGAACAATAATTATTTTGTATGCTTCCACTTTATTTATATTTAAAGTGTTTTCTCCTATTCATTTTTTTTATTGCAAAATCTTTGATCAGATCCTCACTATAGCACCACAAATACTTCGAAATTATATTTCCGATCAGATAAACCACTTCGAATATTATTCTAGCAAATTTAGAGTGATTTATTTTTTGCTATAGACCATTTACTATTTCTGAGGTCCTCCACTTCCGTTAATGCCCCATGTACGTGCTTATTTTGCTTAATGGATAATTCAACTTACTCTCTACCAGTATTCATCATCAATATCAACTGCTGGACGCTACTGTCTCGAGTCCTAGGACTCATAAGCTCCGCTGCCCAGCTTCCAAGTTGTGTATGTAAGTAGTCGAGGGCACACTCCAGAACCGGACGCCCGCCCATGCATCTTCAAACCCACAAACAAATTCTCATATGTGTGTGTGTTTGTATGTGTGTGTATGTGAATGTGTGTGTGTGTGTGTGTGTGTGTGTGTGTGTGTGCGTGTGTACTTGTTTGACCCCCCACCAGCGCTTGGCAAATTTTGTTGATTTGTTCGACTAAATTCTTTTAAGATGGTGTCCCAGGTTGGCCGCACTTCAATGACTGCAACAAGTAAAAGACAAAATATAAAAAGATTAAAGCTTCTGACCCTCATTTTTAAGGACTGCCAAGAAGGGAAGGGGCCAAGGGTTGACTATTAAAGTGCTTCCCTCCCCCCACTCTACTTGTAGCTCAAATAACAACAACAATACCGATATAATAGAATAAAATATAAGCTGAAGTTATGACGTCAAAGAGATTGATATGGCGCCTTTTGTGTCAACCAATCAATGATCGAGAAGCGTTGTACGGCTCTCATGGTCGTTGAGAGTTCCAATATTGACTGATGACGTATGTACATCTCTGCTCACGTCATCACGGCGATTTCCGAAATATTTCCGTCTTCTCATTGGCCAATGTTTGTGTGTATCTATCGAATCCCTGTTGACATAGAAGGAGCAGATCGCGTTTCTTTGGGGTCGCTCAGTATAGAGATTTACGGCTGGAAGCAAATATGTTCACATCCATACGCGCACGAACACACACACACACACACACATACGCATGTACTTACTTACACACAAGCATAAATATACATACGGACACACAGACAGATGTACATGGAAATATACATACTCATAAATACACATGCGCATAAACATACAAGCACACACAAACAAAGAGACACGTATGCATAAATACACATCAACTTGCAAGCACACACACACACACACACACACACACACAAATACTCAAACATATATACATTACCATAAACACTAATATATACACATATACACAATGGCACACTTATATACGTAAACATACTAGCGCTAAGAAATATACACTCAGCCGACCAACACACACACATACTCTTTTACTCTTTTACTTGTTTCAGTCATTTGATTGTGGCCATGCTGGAACACCGCCTTTAGTCGAGCAAATCGACCCCGGGACTTATTCTTTGTAAGCCCGGTACTTATTCTATGGGTCTCTTTTGCCGAATCGCTAAGTTACGGGGACATAAACACACCAGCATCGGTTGTCAAACGATGTTGGGGGGGACAAACACAGACACAAACATCTTCAAACAAACACACACACACACACATATATATATATATACATATATACGACGGGCTTCTTTCAGTTTCCGTCTACCAAATCCACTCACAAGGCTTTGGTCGGCCCGAGGCTATAGTAGAAGACACATGCCCAAGGTGACACGCAGTGGGACTGAAACCGGAACCATGTGGTCGGTAAGAAAGCTTCTTACCACACAGCCACTCCTACGCCGACATGTAATGTATATATTCACGCAAACGCTTTCACACACGCACATACACACACACACACATAAAGACACGCGCAAAAACACATACATATACACACTTGTGTCCCTTGTTCGATAATATAAGGACACATATTGTGTCGTATAGCCAGCTGGAGACGATATCTCCTGGGGCTAAATTACAGCAACATTCGTCCTAAACCAGGACCGCCATGTTATGTTGGCAAACAATCTTTACTCCAAAGTACTGTTGCTGAATATCTCTCGTTTTGAGATTTAAAAATAGTAATTTTTTGGATTTATTTTGTTGGCCAAACACTTCAAGGCGATGCCACAGCATGGCTGTAGTTTAATATCTGAATCAAGTAAAAGATATCAAACCATTGATTTGATGAAAGGCAAAGTCGACCCCGGCGGAATTTGAACTCAGAACGTAAAGACAGACGAAATAACGCTAAGCATTTCGCCCGGCGGCTAACGTTTCTGCCAGCTCGCCACCCACATTGTTTGAAATCAATATTGAACATTAAGTAAAGAACAGTGGTCGTTTTGGCTCCTTTCTTCGGAAAATTATAAATCTCGGCAATTATACAGTGAGTGATGAACGAGCTGGAAAAAGAGATAAAATCGAAGCGAATTGTGACTGCGAAGAGGTTTTACGTTCGAAAGTCACATCAATAGTTTGGACGGCAATTATAAATCATTTACGAGTAAAAGAATGATGAAGTTGCTGCAATTAAGTCCTTGATAAAGGCAGCATGCATAAACGTTGCACATATTAGTGAAAAGGACTTCAAAACGTACCATTTTATTTGACCGATCTTTGACTCTCCTATCGTAAATTACTGCTGAGGGTTTCTGTAGATGATTTGCTTCTTCTGTCGTTGCGTTCTGAGTTCAAATTCCGCCGAGGTCGACTTTGCCTTTCATCCTTTCGGGGTCGATAAATTAAGTACCAGTTACGCACTGGGGTCAACGTAATCGACTTAATACCTATGTCTGTCCTTGTTTGTCCCCTCTATGTTTAGCCCCTTGTGGGCAATAAAGAAACAGATTTGCTTCTAGTGATCAAATGTCTGTGCTGTACATTAGTTCACTTCCTCAAAAAAATCGATATTCTCTTTACAAGTGCACAGTGTGCCACACGCCAGATATCGATTTGATCGCAGAACAACGTGAAATGAAGCGTTTTGTACAAAAACACGACACACCGCCCCGAGCGGGAGTCGAAAACACGATCTTTCAATCGTGAGTGCAACATTCTAACTACGGGGCCGAACGCCTTCACGTATTTTAATGATAAATGTATGAATAAAACATAGTTCTCAAACAGCCACCTATTACCGTTTATCTTGCGATATCATCAGCGTACGATTAATAGTATTCCTTTATTGCCCACAAGGGGCTAAAAACAGAGGGGGACAAACAAGGACAGACAAAGAGATTAAGTCGATTATATCGACCCTAGTGCGTAACTGGTACTTAATTTATCGGCGCCGAAAGGATGAAAGGCAAAGTCTACCTCGGCGGAATTTGAACTCAGAACGTAACGGCAGACGAAATACCTATTTCCTTACTACCCACAAGGGGCCAAACACAGAGAGGACAAACAAGGACAGATAAACGGATTAAGTCGATTACATCGACCCCAGTGCGTAACTGGTACTTAATTTCAAAGGATGAAAGGCAAAGTCGACCTCGGCGGAATTTGAACTCAGAACGTAACGGCAGACGAAATACGGCTACGCATTTCACCCGGCTTGCTAACGATTCTGCCAGCTCGCCGCCTTAAAATTAATAGTATTAATAGTATAAAATTAATAGTACGACTAATAGTATTCCATGTTTAAGACGCTG
>NC_043020.1:1666452-1691452 GCF_006345805.1 Octopus sinensis | reverse complement strand
TGTTCAATTAAATGGAGTTGCATGAAACGATCGTACTGCAGCATTACCTCTCGATACCCTTGTTGCTTATTTTCATTTTAATCACCTTACTTTGAAATTGTATGGATAATCCGAACTAAATTCTGGTGCCTCAACTTACGTACCATATTCATCTGAATCTAAATTTTGCTATATATATATGTATAATATAATATATAATATATATTATATATATATATGTATATATATATATATATATATATATATATATATATATATATATATATATATATATATATATATATATATATGTATGCATGTGTGTATGCGTGTGTGTGTGTGTATCACAGGCAATAAAAAATTTTGATAACGCTGTAAGCTTATCACTTAGTCAAAATAGACCGATGGAATAAGTACTAGGCTTAAGAAATAAGTCCTGGGGGGTCGATTTATTCAACTAAAACCGTTGAAGGCGGTGCTCTAGGAAGGCCGCAGCTAAATGACTGAAGCAAATAAAAGATTAAAAGAACATACATATACATACATACACACACACACACACACAGCACACACACACACACACCACACACACACACACACACACACACACATATATATATATATATATTGACAATATTAAAAATAAAGATTACTCCGAAGTAGCTATATACATATATATATATAATAATATATATATAATATAAGATATATCTATCTATCTATATATATATATATAATATATATACACACACATGTACTTACACATGTTTATATGTATGTATGTATTTGTGGTGGTGGGGGTCGGTTCGGAGCTGTATATATTGGTCTGAAGGGCCATTGGGTTAGTCAGTGAAGTACACCCTTTGACTTATGAAGATTAAACATGGGAGACACAGTGGATGACAGTGCTGGAAGTGGGCAGGGAACAACCACAACCACCTCCGCAACCACAGACTGGCAGGCACCACCCCCACCAGCACCACCGGCTACCACTATCAGCTGCCACAACTATAACACCAACAATATCACCACCATTGGCAAGGCGGCGAGCTGGCAGAAATGTTAGCACGCCAGGCGAAATGCATAGCAGTATTTCGTCTGCCGTTACGTTCTGAGTTCAAATTCCGCCGAGGTCGACTTTGCCTTTCATCCTTTCGATTAAATAAGTACCAGTTACGCACTGGGGTCGATATAATCGACTTAATCCGTTTGTCTGTCCTTGTTTGTCCTCTCTGTGTTTAGCCCCTTGTGGGTAGTAAAGAATTAGGTATTTCGTCTGCTGCTATGTTCTGAGTTCAAATTCCGTCGAGGTCGACTTTGCCTTTCATCCTTTCGGGGTCGATACATTAAGTACCAGTTGCGAACTGTGGTCGATCTAATCGACTGGCCCGCTCCCTAAAAAATTCTGGCCTTGTATCTAGAGTAGAAAATATTATTTCACCTTAGTTTTAGAACTTGTTGGAAGAAGGTCGCTTCTGGTTTGTATCTGTGATCGAGTTTGTTTTTGTTGGTGGTGTCTTCCCTGTCCATCTATATCTCGAAAAACCTGTTGTCATCCCTGGTTGTTTCTTTGTTTGTTTATTTGTTTTTGTTTTTTATTGTTTGTTTATTTGTTTTTGTTTTTTATTGTTTGTTTATTTGTTTTTGTTTTTTATTGTTTGTTTATTTCATGTTACAGTGAACATGACTTTGTATGAATGTGACCCATTTTTTACTGTTTCTGTAATGATAAGCCGACAGAGTTTTTTTTCTATTGTACACTTGCTGTACACATGCTGCACACATGCTGCACACATGCTGCACACATGCTCCACACGCGATACACGTGCACAATATAACCTACGAGTAGAAAATAAACGGGTCCAATGTTTAAACCATTGTTCCTCTTTGTTATCAAAGAAGTGATTGTGACTCCGCTCGCCTAGATTTCTATACGAAGCAGAAACATTATCTTTTACAATTGTTTATATTTCAAAAGATCTGTAAAACTGAAATATTCACTTTCTTAGTAGATTGTAAAAGAGAAAAGATATATGTATTATGTTTCTATGCTTCTTTCGAATGTTTTCTGGTTTTCTTATCTAGTGGCTGTGTGGTAAGCAGCTTGCTTACCAACCACATAGTTCCGAGTTCAGTCCCACTGCGTGGCACCTTGGACAAGAGTCTTCTACTATAGCCTCGGGTCGACCAAAGCTTTGTGAGTGGATTTGGTAGACGGAAACTGAAAGAAGCCTGTCGTATATATGTATATATATATGTGTGTGTGCGTGTATATATGTCCTCTCTATTTCTTTACTACATGTTAGCTCGCCGGACGAAATGCTTAGCTGTATTTCGTCCGTCCTTATGTTCTGAGTTCAAATTCCACCGAGGTTGACTTTTCCTTTCATTTTGAAGTCAATAGCATTTAAACCGGCCATATCTGGCCCAAAATTTCTACTTGATTTATGTTCAAACAAACCAGATCTGGTCTCTCACACTTACCCTACAATGCCATTCTAAAAATAAACAATCAAATCGTTAAATTTTCGAAGCTACGAGATAATTCATGATTAATTCAAAACAACGTGGATAAATAAGAGTTACTTTTGACAGAATAATCTGAATGCGCGCGAGAGGTTTACGTATCAGTTAAGGCTGAGGTTGACCATCTACCTCAAGTGGAGGCGTAATGGAACAATGGTTAGGGCAGCGGACTCGCGGTCGGAGGATTGCGGTTTCGATTCCCAGACCGGGCGTTGTGTGTGTTTATTGAGCGAAAATACCTAAAGCTCCACGAGGCTCCGGCAGGGGGTGGTGGCGACCCCTGTTGTACTCTTTCTCTCGCACTTTCTTCCTGTTTCTTGTCCCCGACTTCCTACGCAACCGCTGAGTCTGGATGCGCATTCATCCATCCGTCGATGCTCTCGGTGTCGGGGGTTGACCTGCTTTCTCTTCTGCGGGTCTTACGAATAGCAAAGGACCACGTTTCGGACTTCTCCCACTGGAACGAAGACCGCTTCGCTCAACAAACAAACCAACAAACAAACAAACCATCAACCTCAACTTGACCATTCCCGCCAAAATTTCAGGCCTTGTGCCTATAACAGAAAGAATATTTACAAAGCATTTCGCTGCAGTTTCTAGCGAGTCTAGCGGACCACACTCAAGCTCCAACCGTTTCTTCGCTTTATTCTTAAATTGTCACGTTCCTCCAACGATATTCAGAGATGAGATTTCAGCCCCCTTTTTTAAAAATCTTTTTTCTTCTCTTCTATGGCGTCAATCACATCATGTACAGTAAACATCTGTCTGTTTACTGAAACGTCCAGATGATGTTTGCCCAAATGATGGTACTGTTTTCTTGTTCGTGTAGGTCCTCCCACCAAGCGTACCCACCACCACCACCACCACCACCACCATTACCACCACTACCACCACCACCACCACCATCACCACCACCACCACAACCACCACCACCACCACCACCACCACCACCATCACCACCGCCACCACAACCACCACCACCACCACCTCATTTTCGCTCTTGAAAAAATATCTCTACCATCACCACCACCACCACCATTACCACCACTACCACCACCACCACCACCATCACCACCACCACCACAACCACCACCACCACCACCACCACCACCACCACCACCTCATTTTCGCTCTTGAAAAAATATCTCTACCATCACCACCACCACCACCATTACCACCACTACCACCACCACCACCACCATCACCACCACCACCACAACCACCACCACCACCACCACCACCATCACTGCGACCACCACCAACACCACCACCACCACCACCCCTTTTTTCGTCTTGAAAAAATATCTCTAACCATCACCACCCAACCATCACCACCAAACACAAAACCACCACCACCACACCACCACACCGCCGCCACCACCACCACCACCATCACCACCACCATCTACACAGGGCATAATATTACTGTAACTCTTTTACTTTCTAAGTTACTTTCTTTAAACTCTCACCTCGGTATAACGGTCATGTACTGAAAAGAAACAAACCTAATTAGGGAGCACACACACACACACACACAAACACACACATACACACACACAAGCACATACAGCACTCACACATACATATATATATACACACGTATACATACTCGCTCGCTCAGGCGCACAGAAATATGTACAAGCGTAAAAATTCTTGCATACAGTCATTTATTGTGTTCGTATTTGCATAGTTATGCGTCCATTTTGTTTGTACCCACAAATATGTATGTACACACGTGCGCAAGGTGGTGTGTGTGTGTGTCTTATATACACACATACACATATATACATATATACATACATACATACATACATACATACATAATATACATACATACATACATGTATATATATATACATATATATATATATATAGATATACATATACATACGTACATACATACATGCACACAAGACAGAGACACAAGCATACAGGCTCAAACACGCACATACACAAACATGCATACGCATGCATAAACACACATATACACAGGCATGCGTACACGCACACACGTACACACACACATGCACACACACACACGTACACACACACACACACATAAACGGTCATAGAAAAGACAAAGGTAAATAAATGAAGAAAGAAAAAAAGAAAGAAACGAAAGAAGGAAAGAAAGAAAGAAAGGAAGAGGAAAGAAATAAAAGGAAGGAAAGAAAGAAAGAAGAAAAGGAAACCTGGTTTAGTAAACTGTGAAATACCGACATGTTTAATTTAGTTGTTAAAATTCCGACAGGAAAAGTTAACCAGTTTTTTATGTACATAGATTGAAGATGGGCGGTCGTGGGGCGAAGGGACCAGGTTTGGTGCCATATTGCTAAATATAAATAAATCGTGGACAATGGAAGGGGCCCGACGTGGGATCGTTTGCCCTAGTAGAAGCAGCAGCATGAATCTTCCTCAAATAGCACCTTACCAAAATACAATAGAACACTTGATATTGTAATCCGCGGTAGACAAAGGCTAGAGTGGGAGCAAGACAGGAATAGTTTCCGAGGTCGGAATACATTTTGTCTTTGGTTTCTTTAATCATGACCGAATTGTAGCGAAACAATTACAACCACAACGCATACGTGTGTAACTTTAATCTGTTATTTGTTTCAGTCAGTGGACTGAGACCATGCTGAGGCACTGCCTTAAAAAATTATTTAGTCGAATCAATCGATCCAAGTACCTTTTTTTTATTTTCGAAAAGCCTTTCTATTGTCGAAATTCTACATTACGGGACGTAAAAAAAAACCAACACCGGTTGTCAAGCAGTGGTGGGAGTGAAATACATGCCCAAAGACACATACATAGAGAAACGCATATATATATATATATATATATATATATATATTATATATATATATATATATATAATATATATATAAAAGGAAATGAAGAAAATGCTGACAAAATAATTTAAGTAATTTAAGTAATTTAATTAGGTGAAGTTCTTTTACCGGTTGCGCATTTGTTTGCTTATCAAAAGTTTTTGAGGAAAAAACTTTTGATAAGCATAACAAATGCGCAACCGGTAAAAAGAACTTCACCTAATTAAATTACTTAAATTACTTAAATTATTTTGTCAGCATTTTCTTCATTTCCTTTTTTATATATCACAACTCGTGTTCCACATCTCCTTTTTAAAATATATATATATATATATACACACACTCACATCCATATATATATATATATATATATACATATATATTTATATACATGTACACACACAAATGCATATATATGTATATATATATATATATATATATATATATATATAAATTATAAAAATGAATGTTTGTGTGTATGTGTTTGTGTGTGTATGTGTGCGTGCGCGTGTGTGCGTGTGTGTGTGTGTGTCCATCTATAGAAAGAAAGGTTACAGCATCTATATAAAATCTAAAAGCTAATTCTTGTGTAAGCATGTACGCTGAAGACAATGGAGATGATCCCCGACGGCTTACAGTTTCGTGCGGTGTATGGTAAAAAAAACGTTCATCAGACAAAGATGTGGCTAGTGCATATGTGGATGAATTTGCAAAGTTTTGGGTTTCCAAAGAAAAGCAGTTTACACAGGAACTTATTGCTTATGTTAAAGATGTAACTAATCTTGATGCCAAGGAGCTTTCATCAAAGATAAATGAAGATGGTTTTACGGAATGGATGGATGTTCATGATAATGTTGTCTACCTCCCACCCAACTGCGCATCATTAATTCAATCACTGGACAATGAAGCGTAAGTATCGACCCCTGTTAATGAAGCGCCTGGGGAGTTCAGTTAATCCAGGTACCCCAGGACAGAAATTCGTAAAAGAATTCAACATTAAAGATGCAGTGTACTGTGTTGCCAACGCATGGAAATGTGTGAAAACAACACTGAAAAATGGGTGGCATAAATTGTGACCAAGTTTAATGCTTGATTCTCGTTCTAACGATGACACTGAAAATAATTTTGAGGGTTTGGGGTTTCCAAAGAAAAGCAGCCAAACACAGGAACTTATTGCTTATGTTAAAGATGCAACTAATCATGATGCCAAGGAGCTTTCATCAAGGATAAATGAAGATGGTTTAACGGAATGGATGGATGTTGATGATAATGTGTCTACAGTTCATCGTTACACTGATTCTGAAATTGTAGATATTGTTAAAAGTCCGGAGAGAAATACCTGTACAGGTAGTGATGAAAATGAAAGCAGTGATGAAAATGGGGAAGATGTGAGAGAAAGAATCTTTATTGACAGGTTAATTACGTTGACAACTGAACTGCTGGCCGGACTAGAGCGATGAAGATTTGTAAGTGGACATGAAATCGTGAATGCTTACTTGCTTCAAGATAAATTTATTAGAGAAAGACCCAAGTATATAAAGCGATAAACACTGGACGATATATTCAAGAAAATAACTAGGAAGCAGGAAGAAGCAGCAGCGGTGTCCGCACTTGATAATCCACTGCCATAAAACTTCAAGTTAATCAGATGTGCAGTCACCAGCATCAACATTTCCTCCACAGGTTGAAGTTGTTCCTGTTGCTGAGGAGGTTTTCAATGTCAGTGTTGAAGATGATGATCCTGGCAGCCCATCTGCTATTTACCTTTTTTCGAGGGTTCAGTAATGATTAAAATTCTAAGGAACTATTTTATTTAGATGAATTAAAATTTTGAGGATTTTTTTAAAATTAAAAATCTGAGGATCGATTTTATTTAATTGAATTAAAATTCAGTAGAACTATTGTATTTAATGAACATTACAAGTTCATTTGCTTTTCATTTAGTGTTTAAGTTTCTTTTTTTAAAGGACTGTACAGGTAGTAAATTTCCGTTAAATATATACACCATATATAACCGTAAAAAATCCGGCACTCCTCATATCCGGAGGTTGCCACATTTTTAAATATCAACTTTTATTGTATTTCTTTCATTGGTTTTTCCCTGAAATAAAGGAACTAAGGGAAATAATTAAATGTGCAGTGCATTATTATTTCCCTTCCTTTGGTTTTATATTTTTGAATTTCTAAAGTTACATATGGATTGAATTGTAGTTATAATGTGGGTTCAAGTGGAACCTCGCTTGTGAAATAGAAAAAAGGGATTCATCGAAGCAAGAATGAAAGTAAATCGTGAAGTTGCATGAGGATGGGATTATAGTTATTATGTAGGTCTAAGTTAACTAAATTTGGTGCCTAATTAGTCAAATGAAAAAGAAACCTATTCGACAAAGATGAAAGCAAATTATAAAGCAACATAAGATTACCTTAAGTTTAAAATTCAGTCAGGAATCCACTTTGTTCTGTCCTGTAAAATAAGTAATACTTCATCTCTATACTTTTATACTTACTTTTACTTTTTTTTTACTTGTTTCAGTCATTTGACTGTGGTCATGCTGGAGCACCGCCTTTAGTCGAGCAAATCGACTTATTCTTTGTAAGCCTAGTGCTTATTCTATCGGTCTCTTTTTCCCGAACCGCAAAGTTACGGGGACGTAAACACACCAGCATCGGTTGTCAAGGGATGTTGTGGGGACAAACACAGACACAAACACACACACACACACACATTTTTTAAAACATATAACTAGATTACAAAAAGTATAAAAATAAATAATCAATATGTAATTGATTATTCATTTTTATATTTGTTGTGATTTAGTTATATATTCTAAAATATATATATATATTATATCTATTATTGTTTGGATTGCATAATAGTGGTTTTTCTCTAATTTATAATATATATATATATATATATATATATATATATTAATATATATATATATATTATATATATATATACATCTTTGTGTAAGATAAAAGACCACTCAACTGGTGGTTTGTTGCCATTGGGTGATCAAAGAATGGCCGCCGCGAATATTAGTTCGGGAGTCTTTTAATGTCTTGAAGAGCCCTTAGTTAAACTGGGGAAAATTCTCCCTACCTCTACTCCATATGAAACTCGACCTTGTGAAGCAGTTTGTTCAAGTTTTGGATAAACTGAATCGTGTTTTCCTTATATCTGTAGCACATTTCTTGGTCCGGGTAATGCAAAGATAAAAGCTGGACTATTTGATGGGCCTCAAATCAGAAAATTCATGAAAATTGGGAACTCTGTAAATTTATTGGACTGCATTGAGGCAGCAGCATGGAATTCATTTGTAGTAGTCGTAAATGACTTTCTGGGTCACAAGATAGCAGACAAGTACACCGAAGTAGTCAACAACATGCTGGAGAACTTTCAAAAATAGAGAGCAAATATGAGCATAAAGCTGTACTCTCTCCACAGTCACCTTGATAAATTCCCTGAAAATTTTGGTGGCACAAGCGACGAGCGGGAAGAATGTTTCCACCAAGACATAAAAATATCGAGACAGATGGGACTTTTCCATGAAGGCGGACTGTAACTGGAACTTGCTATGGGATTTTCTTTAGGTTCAGCACTCAAGAGAATCATCCAAACGCAAACTTATCGCAAATTAGATACAGTAATACCTATTTCTTTACTACCCACAAGGGGCTAAACACAGAGGGAACAAACAAGTACAGACAAAAGGATCAAGTCGATTATATCGACCTCAGTGCTTAACTGGTACTTATTTAATCGACCCCGAAAAGATGAAAGGCAAAGTCGACCTCGGCGGAATTCGAACTCAGAACGTAGCAGCAGACGAAATACTGCTAAGCATTTCGTCCGGCGTGCGAAAGTTTCTGCCAGCTCGCCGCCTTAATACAGTAATACCGCACGTTACGAGGACCCGCTTTACGAGACACCGAGTTTACGAGCTTTTACGAGATTTATTTTGTTTACGAGCCTTCTGTGGGATCGAATTAACTCGTATCCCGAGGCATTACTGTATAAATATTGATGCAATTTGTCAGTAGGAATTTCCAGCTTTTTATTAGTTCTTTACTAGAATTCTACGGAAACGTTCTGGTTTTGAAGAAAAAACCAATTTCTAAGTAAGTTTGTATGTTCTGCTTTGTTCTTCAAAGGTGTTTCATTGAAAAACAATGAAATTTTATGGATCCAGTATCTTAAAATCTTGACGTGATGGAAATAAATGGATGTCATTTTCCGATTCTGAGTGCCAAAAAAAACAAAAAACAAAACGTAGTTTCGGTCCAAGTTTTTGACAACAGAAAAAAAAAATTTTTTTTGTTAACCTGTGTAAATTGATAGACAATGGAGGAAAAAAACGGAAAGCTACATTTTAAATAAACACTAAAAAAAAAAAGAAATGGAACAATTTCTGAAAAAAAAAGAAAAAGATTGTTTATTTTTTTAATAAAACTTTTAACAAATACATTTCATTCAAGTTCTAAAATTCTAAAAAATACTTCAACGTCTACGGAACAGTTTTAGTCTTATAGAAGATTGTTCTAAGTCTTTCTGCTCATTTCTTTCTTCTATGGGCGTTTCAAGGACTTTGCTTTTTCTGTATTTGCTTATAACTTTTTCCATGAATGCCAAAACAATACTAGCCAATGCCGTACCACCGGCTACCGTGAAAGCGCCACCTAGGTCCTCCAAGGCCAAAGCTTTAGTTTCAACAGATTTTCGCAACAAAAGTTGCTTGGTACAGTTACACCATTGCCTTCGCCATTTTTCAATTAGACCCAGCTCTTGAAATTTAATGATACTGAAACAGAGTAACAAAAAATAAACATAAAATAGTGAGAGGTCTTATCTTCAGGCGGTTGTCTGTGTATTTTCCCCTTAGTATTCTGTATTTTTTATGGTCTATGTAAATTTATTTCTCTCTTTCTCTGTATGTATGTCTGTCTCCCTCTCTCCCTCTCTTTCTCTCGTGCGTGTGCATATATATATGTGTGTGTGTGTGTAAGAGAACGATATTATTTCCCAAAATAATAACGTTAGTGGCTGCGAGCATACAGCCGTACAGGGAAATTAATAATTACTCTTTTATTCTTTCATTTGTTTCAGTCATTTGACTGTGGCTATGCTGGAGCACTGCCTTTAGTCAAGCAAATCGAGCCCAGGAATTATTCTTTGTAAGCCTATTACTTATTTGTCGGCCTATTTTGCCGAACCGCTAAGTTACGGGCACGTAACACACCAGCATTGAGTTGTCAAGCGATGTTGGGGAACAAATACAGACACACTAACGTATACACACAGACACACACACACACACACACACACACACACACACACATATATATATATATATACATATATACGACGAGCTTCTTTCAGTTTCCGTCTACCAGATCCAGTCACAAGGCTTTGGGGTCGATTTGCTCGACTAAAGGAGGTGCTCCAGCATGGCCACAGTCAAAATGACTGAAACGAATAAAGGAATAAAAGAATATCTCTCACTCGCAGCTATTGGACGGCCATTCGCACTACCGAGGTCATATGAACTCTGGCAGAATTTGGTTTTCGTCCTGCAGGATATCACACGGAAACCACTATCCTTAAAAAGCCACTAATACATGAAAAAACATCAGCCTCAGAGTCATCTGCTACGGGATCGAACTCCCAACAACATATTTGTGAAACGAACCTCTTAACCACGCAATAACGTCTTCGCCTTCACAAAAATTTAAAAAACAAAATAAGAAAGTATTTTAATTCGAAATGTGTGTTACCTACTTGAAAGAAAGCATTTCTCGAATTGCTGAGTGTTTTGGCGTGATGAACCCTAGGCTCTGCCTGTAACCTTTCTCTTCGACGAATGCATAGGCCTTCTTGTCCTTTGCAGCGAAATACCTCACCACTGAGCTGTCCATGACATAAGCAAAGTTTTCGGTCAACACCATTTCCATTATCCTGGCAGTATCTGTGACATTCGGACTCCTGCGGATCTCTCGACCAATCGTCCGATACGATGGATTCCGTGATTTCTGTTAAGACAAATTATAAAATACCAAAATACCAAAAATACTAAGACAAAGCAATATACATGATAACACTGCCAGTCAGTTAAGATCAGGAGCCTTGAGAAGGTCCTTAAATAAGGATTGTTTAAGGATGCTGAACAAAACACCCATGTTTCCAAAGGTGAATTTTCCAAACCCCAAAGAATCCCTCTCAACACATGACTATGATGCTCCCCCACTACTTCTGCTCGTGATCAGAGTTGTACATATCGTCAGCAACTAAGGGACATGCTCAGCTGGTTAAAGTCAAACAACTGACAAGCAAATCTGTGGTATTGAGCAGAATATTTGCTGTAGCCCATCTTTTATACCAAGACAAAACAATGTACATGATAACACTTCCAATCAGTTAAGATCAGAAGCTACGAGAGCCACTGCCTGGTACTGCATCAGGGCGTATGTATGCATGCATGTATGTATGTATGTATGTATGTATGTATGTATGTATGTATGTATGTATGTATGTATGTATGTATGTATGTATGTGTGTGTGTCTGTGTATGTATGCATGTTTGTGTCTGTGTATGTATGTTTGTGTCTGTGTATGTATGTGTGTGTGTCTGTGTGTGTGTGTATGTATGTATGTATGTGTGTCTGCCTGTCTGTATGTATGTATGTATGTATGTGTGTATGTATGTATGCATGTGTGTGTCTGTCTGTCTGTCTGTATGTATGTATGTATGCATGCATGCAGAGAGAGAGAGAGAAAAGAGAGAGAGAGAGAGTGAGAATTTGCCGGCGTATTAGATGCACTTTCTTATTCCTCGAAAGAATTTCCCAGCGTGTAGTGCTTGTGTATCAGGAATGGCAGACAGGGTGTTGTAAGCTAAGCATAATAACTGTTCCTTGTAATAAATTATTAATAGCCATCCAATGTGTGTGTGTGTGTGTGTGTGTGTGTGTGTGTTTGTGTGTGTGTGTCTGTCTGTCTGTGTACATATATGTTTGGGCTCTAGGTAAATTCCACCACGGAAAATTCCACCGGGTAAATTTCACCAAAGGTAAATTCCACCATGGTATATTCCGCCATGGTAAATTCCACCCGCTAATAATCACCGTGGTCAGTTTCTCTAGACCGTGGGTCAATACTTATGTTATTTAATTTGTCTATCTCTCAAGTCTTACGAAGAGAGAGAGAGAGAGAGAGAGAGAGAGAGAGAGAGAGAAAATAATCTTTATTAGCTACTTAAATTGAGATGGGATCATTTTAATATTCTCCCATCGAGCAAGAATCTATCTGTCTGCCAAATCCACCTGCAAGCCTTTGGTCGGCCCGGGGCTGTAGTAGGAGACACTCGACCAAGTTGCCAAGCAGTGGGACTGAACATGTGACTGGGAAGCAAGTTTCGTGCCACACAGCCACGCCAGCGCCTTCATTTGTATATGGAATGTTACGGCAGACTTCACTGTATAAGCATCCATTGATTAAATAACATAATATTCACAAAAAAACCCAAATACAATCCTAAATATCATAAACAAAATAGGTACAACAAACACATGAATAAAAGCAAATTGGAGACGAGAATCACACAAGCTGTAGCAAATCACGACTGACCAAAAAATATGACCACCACGTTGATCCGGAGAGCGTTATGGGCTTTATAGAAGGATGATGTGCTAAATCTTCTAGACTTGTGATGGATAATTTGGAGACTTTGACGGTAAGAATAGCAGCTAAGAAGGCTGTGTAGTAGGTGGTCAACAGGATGACAAATAGCCACCAGAAGATGATCACGATTCGACCAGATACGTTCTTTGGTTCGTTGTTTTGACCTGCAGGTAGATTGTATATCGATATATATATATATGTGAATCGGAAATTTGTATATATTAATACACACGCACATGTACAGACACACACACAAACGCACACACAAACGCACACATACATATATATATATATATATATATATATAGTGGCTCGAAATGATAGGACTTCATTTTAAAAGTAATTAGAAGTGGAACAAGCGCGATATGTAACTTAGCGGTTCGACGAAAGACACAGATATAATAAGTATCATGGTTAGGAAATATGTACTGGATCGAGTCATACATCTAAAAAAAAAAAATCTTCAAGGTGGTTCCCTTGCAAGGCTACAATTTTATGCATGTAACATGTTAAATATTTGTACATATATATTGGTTCAAAATGGTAGAAAAACGAAAGACAGAGACGGTTGAGGTAACAACAAATAGGTTGTATTAGTTTGACGCTCAGGAAAAAATAGAGGAACTCCTTGACGTTTCGAGCCTACGCTCTTCTACACAATGAAATGAGGAGAGAAAATATCTGTAGAGGAAAAAAGAACATAGCTGGATTAATGGATGCATATGTTGAATTGACCGGAAGGAAGGAAGTGGTTGGAGAAGTGGATGACAAGGGAGACAACAGGACCTGGCTTGGAGCACCGCCTTTAGTCGAGCAACTAGACCCAAGGACTTATTCTTTGTAAGTCTAGTACTTATTCTATTGGTGTCTTTTGCCGAACCGCTAAGTTACGGGGATATAAACACACCAGCATCGGTTGTCAAGCGATATTGGGGGGGGGGGAACAAACACAGACACACAAATATACACACACACACACACACACACACACACACACACACATATATATATATATTATATATATATATATGCATATATACGACGGGCTTCTTTCAGTTTCTGTCTACCAAATCCACTCACAAGGTTTTGGTCGGCCCGAGGCTATATTAGAAGACACTTGCCCAATGTGCCACGCAGTGGGACTGAACCCAGAATCATGTGGTTGGTAAGCAAGCTACTTGCCACACAGCCACTCCTGCTCCTGTATATATATATATATATATATATATATATATATATATATTATATATATATATATATATTATATATATATATATATATGTATATATATTTACATATGCATATGCGCGCATATAAATCAAACATACATACAGAAATACACACATGAAGCGAATAACCACTATCACCACTAAATGGCTGCTCACGAAGGCAGGTGTTACAAAAATCGTGAAATTAAATCGGGTGACTTCGACGTTTTTACCTTGCATGAGGGCTGTTCCCAACGTGTACCAGCAATTCTCGTAGTAGGAACAGTTTAATTCTTCGCACGCTTTGGTAGATCTGAATATGGCGCTGATCTTGTTTATTACTGTCAGGAAGATACCGACAAAAAATATGGCACCAGGCGTTAGTATCCAAACCCACAATTGAAATGGTCGAAATATCATGTCCATGGAGACACGGTCATCTTCCAGTCTGTAGGCGATGCCAATTCCGTCTTCAGAGAACGGATGCGTGAAGTCAATGTATTCAAAACGATGGGCTGTCAGTGTAATAGGTCCGATTCCGAGATCGACCTCCTGGAGAGGAAGGAGAAGAAAAAAAAGATGAATATAGGGCACGGGACTTTCTTTTCTTAACCTTTGTATGCTATGCATACGTCCCTTCTTTTTCAGTGTGTACTTACTTTTTTTGTTATCATTTCATTATATGTAAACCCCCAACACTTTATGTCTGTCTTTGTATTGCCCCCCACCCCACCTCATCCTTCGCTCTTGTAGCAATTAAATGAAATCACTATTATTATTATTATTATTATTATTATTATTATTATTATTATTATTAAGGCTGTGACATTTCGTCTGTTTTTACGTTCGGAATCGACTCTGCCTTTCGGGGTCGATGACATAAGTATCAGTTCTGCGAAAAGACTTTGTCATCAAACTCAATTGGACGTTCTGTTTGGGCCTCATCATCTTCAAGGCTGAAATCTCCACTTCTGAATTTTACAAACTATCTTCAGCAAGTTCTTTCATTTAGGCACCCATCTTCATAAGCTAAGTGAATATTTCGAGTCGCTTAAGCATTATGTGCCTCAAATGCTCCTTAGACTCTTTCATGTTTGAAGAGCTATAATTAGTGAAGCTTCAATTAGATTATCCTGCAAAGTGAAATTTAACTAGTTTAAATATGTCCAAATACATATAAATATTACTTAATGCTATTAGATATTCTAAAATACTGTTAAAGCATTTACAAATTTCAAATGAAGAAGTCTGGACATTACTTATGGGATGACTTGATAAATGTAAAATATTTCTAAAATAAACTTCTTTCGAGGGGATTATTTTCATTTATGTTGGTTTCATTGACCCTCCTTTTATCTAGTCGAGAGGGATGAAAATCAAACTTGACCCAGACACGAGATGATGATGTGATCTCAGAGTGAAAACTCACTTAGCTAATCACTGTAAGATATTTTGTGCGGTATACATCTTACACCAGAGCGTCTATTTAGTCGTTGATTCTGCTAAAAACGCCAACCAGATCCCTTTAAATCACACCATTCTATCTTGAATTAAAAGGTAAAGATATTAACCCTTTAGTATTTAAACAGGCCATATCCGGCCCAAATATGCTTCCTGTTTTATGCTCTAACTAGTCAGATCCAACCTATCACACCTACCCTTCAATGCCATTCAAGAAATATACAATCTCATCATGAAAACTTTATAGCTACAAAATAAAGCATGATTAATTATAAACAACTAGCAGTATCGCCCGGCATTGCTCGGGTTTGTAAGGGAAATAACTATATAAGCATTTTTAGAGAGTTACTTCCCTTATAGATGCCAATTCGGGCTTTCTTAGCCATTTCTGTTTTGGTGTCTTCAAGCCATGAAGTCGTTGTTCTAAAAGAACGCTGGTCTCCTTGACAACGCTTTACGACGTTGATTTCCTTACACTCCCTTCCCCACAGCTTCACGGGGGAGGGAAGAATGGGGAGAAGCAACACAGGTGCAGCTGTGAGCGTGGACGCCAACTCCGCCGCCATCGACACACGAAAAATTATGCATTAAAATGGAATAAAAAATGATGTTAAATTATTTTTAAAATCGTAGACTCATCGTTGACGCGCGCTAATAGCCAGACGGGCTCGATATTAATCACGACTATAAGATACCCGAATTTGGTTAAACTGCACCGCAAAATGTGGGAGTAGTTAGGAATCTAAATCGAAGGGGACAGACACTCACACAACTACAGTTTTATATATATAGATGTCAATGAAAAAACATTACATTTGACAAAATAATCTGAATACGAAAGGGTTAAACTATGTTGTGTTTGATACTCCAAGTAGATATAATTAACAATGTTGTCTTTGATACACACGCAAAAAAAATTGTAAGGTATATGAGTGGTTCGCCACTAATTATAGACCAGATCGATCAGTGCTGCTCGTGGTTTGAAAAGCAACAACAATGAAGATAGCATTCTAAGGAACTTACGTTGTTGTATGCCATTCCTATAACTCCAGTCCAGTTATGTGTTGCATTATCATAAACACCGAACATCTTGTCTTCAGGTTCTTGCAGTACATAACTGAAAGGAGAAAAATGAACAAAGGAGATAAATAAGGGATCGATATGTCTGTAAAATTATAAAGGCGAAACAACAGATCTATTCGTTTTTTTATTATTAATAATTCTTGTATAAAATTATAATAGATTTTTAATTATAACATTTTTGTTAATTAATAATTCTCAGGTTGAGTGAACGATTATAAACTTCGACCACAAAGTTCGGTGGGTTCAGCACAAGGAAGGGGTAAAGTTGATAATATTAAGCACAGTACCAGACTGAACCAGTGTTTTACTGGAAATGCAGTCCTTGTATTTAGAACTACTTTTTCTGCTTATGTGCTTTCTAATGTGTTTTCTTTATGAAGACAGCAGAATATGATTTGCGGTTAATGTGGTTGCTGTGTGCATATATGTACGAGGATGGTACTTTTGCTCCGATTGCTCGGCTATTCCTCATTTCTAATACCTTCTTTCCGCTCTACAAGTTACTCTGAAAAAGGACAATCTCCGAAACGTCATAATTACTAATCTTTCTATTTGTCTAAGCCTCAAACAATCTCGGTCGTGAACTTACCTCGTTTTGTTAACAGGTGGCTTTTGTTTCGTTTTGGTTTAATATACATACATGCATACATATAGACAGACCGACAGAAAGACAGACAGACGGACAAACATACACATATACACATACATAAATTGTATAAGTGAAGTAACCGACTTACTTGAAGTTCATGGTACTACTCATTTCATTGAGTATATCGATACAAAATCCTTCCCATCCGGTACCGTTTACTCGAGTGATGTATGGGGCCAGCTGAAACATAAACATATATATATAAATACAGAGGTTGGACAAAAAATGGAAAAAAAACTAGCATCGTAATTTTGAAATATCTATAAAACCATCAAAAGCTTGTTATTTTTATGTTTTTTTTTTATTTATCATTAGTGTCGCTTAAATTGTTTTGCTAAAATTGTTGTTTCTTTTCAGATATCACCAGAAAAAGGTAATTAAAATTCATTAAAATGACAAATCTGTCGGATTTTCAAAGAGGTCAAATTGTTGGTGCTCATATGGCAGGCGCTAGCATAACAAAAACAGCCGAAATGTTTGATGTATTAAGGATTTCTATCTCGAAAGTAATGACAGCCTTTGAGAAAGAGGGAAAAAAACCCTCCTCTTCGAAACAAAACTCCGGAAGAAAATCAAAACATTCAGATAGGGACCGTCGAACTCTTACGCGAATTGTTAGAAAGAATCACAAAAGTACAGCCCCCAAAATTACTGCAGAGCTTAAATACCACTTCGAGAACCCTGTTTCCACAAAAACTGTTCGCTGGGAGCTGCATAAAACCGGATTTCACGGGAGAGTTGCAATCAGAAAACCACTACTTTCAAAAACAAACGTCGCAAAGTGTTTAGAATGGAGTAATAACCTACAGAATTGGTCCCTAGAGCAGTGGAAGAATGTTTTCTCGAATGAGTCCTCCTTTACCTTATTTCTGACTACCAGCCGAGTATACGTATGGAGAGAGCCAAAAGAAGCATTTGACCCAAACTGCCTTCTGTTAAACATAGAGGGGGATCTGTGATGATGGGTGGGGGGCTATATCTTGGAAATCCGATGGCCCAGTGGTTTCCCTTCATGGCAAAATTAATAGTTAAGACTATTTAAGCATTTTATCTAATCAAATACATCCTTGAGAAGGGAAACTTTATTTTATTTACTTATACACACATATTCAAACATGTGTGTATATGTGTGTATCTTTACACATCGTTTGACAATCATTGTTGGTTTGTTTATGTCGCCATACCTCAGCAGTCGACATCAGAGGCCAATAGAATGAGTTTCATGCGTTTAAACAAACATCTGTACTGCGGTTCGATTTCAAGACCCTTCAAGTCGGTGCCCCAGGACAGCAGCAGTCTAATGACTGAAACAAATAAACAGTAGAGGGCAAAAGAAAAAAAAAACACTACAATGACGATTCAAGACTACTCACCACGACGGTTCCAACCTTTAGGGTTGCGTTACCCAATCCAGGTAAAGCGTTGGGAAAGACATCCCTTGCGTCTATAGGCGTCACCATGAAAACTAAACCTACTTCAGAACACCACTCTCCTATTCGCTTGTAGGTGGGCTCCTCTTCGTAGCCATCTACACGGAATATATCGTATTTTCGATCGACAACCTCTTCTGGATCAACCATAAACATGTTGTCGTTGGTTTCCTAAACAGAGAAAAAAGTAAGAATCGGTACAGCGACCGAGTGGTATTATGGTGGTAATTAATCTAAGTGTATTCAGTTTATATGTGTATTGTGGAAGCTAAACGATCGTAATGTTTAACAGAACAAAAGTCAGTACATAAAGTGTGTATATATATATATATTTGTGTGCTTGAGTGTATATATATATATATATATATTCAGCAAAAAAACAATTAAGATTCAAGTGAATTCCAATGAATTCAAATCTTTTTAAAAACTTTTTATAAAACTGTGCATCATTAGAAAGCATTTTAAGTCTGCTAATAATTTGACTTTAAATTTCATAGAACTCACTCCTAATACTTCATGAGGATAATCAAACCCTCTAGGATGTCTGGAAAACATATATGTGATTTAGCTTATGAATACTGGACATTTGTATTTGCTGCAATATTTGCAGCTTCAAATAAAATTGCTCTTAGTATGAAACAATTGTACTAAACTACTAATCCATTCTTGTTGCTTTTTTCTTGGTTATATATATATATATATATAATATATATATATATATATATTCACACACATAGTGACCGATATACAGACATTCACACGTATACATTGGAAGATGACTATGTATATCTGTCGACGACGCCATCATTAATGCAGTAAACTAGAATCTCTCTAGTTAGAAACCTGCAATATAGGATGCTATATGAAAATATAGGAGCAAATAAACAAATCATTATGTAAAGCAGACAACAAAAGAATCAATAAAAATGTTACGTCAAACTCCATCTCTGCAATTGGGAAGAACAGCTCCGCTTGCCATATTTCGGATGGTTGAGGTGTCGTCTCGCTCATATTCAGACAGTATGTAAAGTAACGGGATACCGTTTGCAGCAGATAATTGTCGGTAATCTGAAGGAGAGATATGAATTCGGATAAATGCATAAGCACACACACACAGAGTTGTAATAAGCAACTTTCAAGAGAGCTGAATAGCAGATTGTCTTTAGACGAGAAGAAACTACACTCCGGCTGCACATGGCTCAGTGGTTAGAGCGTCGAGCTCACAATTACAAGTACATTTATTGTACCTAATAAAAGTCTAATACGAAATCCATCTCCTACTATTAATTAATAATATTACACTAACTGCCACTTCGAAGTTCCTGACGTAGATCTAACGGAAATGTACCACAACTGCAGTCAACGACAACAAGTAGCCTAAACCGTGCCGGGGCTCCACTCAAAATTTAAACACACCAATCGAAGTATACGTATTTGTCTAAATTATTATTTATTTATTATTATCATGATATATATACATATATATATAGTTAATCCAAACAAGAAAGCACAAAAACACGCAACAACGCGAGGACGTAGAACAAATATAGAATTATTGGACGCTCAGGAAAGAAGGAAAGAAGGAGGGTTTAACGTTTCGAGCAGAGCTCTTCGTCGGAAACATAGGAGAAGGAAAGATCCAGAGAAGGGAAGACAAAGGAAAAAAAATCGCCAACGGTACACACGAGGTCACATTATATATATGATGGTTTCTCTTCATTTAAATATATGTGTGTGTATATGTATAATACTTAACTATTTGACAACCATAAAACCAGTGTTATTTATATATACATAGGTACATTTTAGAGATTGCTTTCACACACACAAAAACAAAATAGAATATTTCAGAATATTTTCAGTATTTTACACAATAGAGGGATAGAGAATATAGAAATAATTCCATATTTAAATATTTCTATATTAACTTAACATATATTTGTAGTTAATTATTAAATAGTAATTTTTGGTATTAATAAAGTAAAGTTAAATTAAAGGAATATATTTAAAATTTATATATTTTATATGCTAATAATTTTAGAGCATATTTCTTATATTATAAAATAAACAGTGAAATATAGCGGTATAGTTTTATATAGGTTGAGTATATAATTTATAGAGATATATATGTACATCTAAGTCTATCTATAATCATAAAAGAATTTACGTCTGTCTACTTACTGATATATTAAATCCATTCTGCTCACCAGATATGCCTACGGATGAAGAAATACAAGGCTTCTTTATGTAGAGGATGTTTGCTCGAACATTCTGCAGGTCAAGAGTTTTTAACTCCTCGATATTCATGTCCAAGTTGGCAATTATCCAAAATGTGTTGTAACGGATTAGTTCCAAGTCTCTTGCCTATAAAATACAGAAAGAAATAATCATGCCATATCACCATGTATATATATTATATATATATATATATATATATATATGTATGTACATATACATATACATACATATATATATATATACACACATACACACACACATATATATATATACATATACATACATATATATATATATATACATACATATATATATATATATATATATATAATATATATATATATATATATATATATTAAATTAGAGACAAAACCACTATTAGGCAAATCATACAATGAAAAACTTAACCCAATACATAAGATTATTTAATTTATATTATTAAAATATATAACAACATTATTAAAAAAATATAATTAATATAACACTACGATCGTTTCATGGCTGTTAATTTCTTTAAATTTTCGAGTTACAGTCATTCATCAGGTGGTTTAAATATTTATCTTGAACTGAGATATATATATACAAGTTAAATAATGAGAGTAGATATTAATATTATTAATTAATATAAATTTAAACCATTGGCCAAGCATACTTAAGACATGTCCGAAGACGATGAATTATACATATATAAATAAGAAAAATAGCCACCAAGGCTATTATATATATACGTATATATCCTAACATGCAGGAAAAGAAAACTATGTCACAGAATGCAATATATATGTGCACGTGTGTGCATGAGTGTGTATGATGAGTGTTAATGGTAACTGTGATTGAGATGCATATAGAAGAATATCAGGTGTTTCAGTGGTCGGTGGCGCAATTGATAAAGGTAGTCTTTGTCGATTTCATTGGAAATTCCAGTTTGTCACAGTATATCTCCTGGAGAGACGATTACCTCATTAACCTGGATGTTAAAACACCTGAAGGTCATAGAATGGCGAGAGAGGTTGCCCCCAATTCGATCTAGGAGTGATGGATATTTCGCTATTGTTGTGGCTTATCAGTATCACATGCCTGAATCGAACCGGGGACAAATAGAATCGCCAGTCTCTGACTATATATAAATAGTGTAAAACCTATTTGCTGGTATGCCACGATGACGCATATGAAAAATTAAATTCAATAACGAATTAAAAGATACGTTCTTCTGAAATGGATCGGAGGAGAGTTTTCTCGCCTGTCTATGAGTTTTAGGTTTTTAAACACCCAGCGTAATGAGGGAATCATCCCTCCAGGAGCTACCCACAGCAACCCGGCTAACAAATAAGACACATGTATTGAATATGTGCGGTCGAGAATGTTTTAAAATATATGAATAAGACATCGACGTATTTTAAAAAACAATGATACCTACACAGTTTAGTATTTCCATTGACCCTTGACCATAGGTCAACAGTAGAAAGTAGGTTCGTTTAATGGATTTCTTTGTCCATTCCAGTACGCTTTTATAGCTGGCATTGGTATAGTTCACTTGGTAAGCCATAAATCTAATATTTTCTTCTGAAAGACTCTGTAAGATGACACTGGCTTGATTGATGTCTGCGTAGAAGACAGTGTAGAAATGAAACAGAAATAGAACATTATTATTATTCTGTTGTGTCTGGGGAGAGTCATTTTCTTTTTGTGCCTTATAATGTAACACACTCACCGGTAGAATTTCCACTTATTTCTTATTTTTATTTTCCTAAAATTTTCGTTGCGTCTTGCAACCTTTTCAATCCGTTATTTACACTGTGTTCCCTTTTGTTAACGGACTGTTAGGTAGATAAATGTATGTATAACACTATTTCCAGTAAGTTGAGCGAATAGAACACGATACTAATTTTCCTTTTTGTTCATGTAAGAACGGTTTCTTTACAATATTCTACCAACGAAAAGAAACGTACAACAACCATTGTCTTATTATAAAAAAGTTACAAACAAAAATATTACCACGCCTCTGTTATCATTATTATATAATCACATATGCAGCATAAGTTCATTCGGTGCTTTTACACCATTATCTCTTTGATATTTTCCAACCATGATAATTAACAAAAAAGCAATCACAGATTAAAAGACAAATGTCAGATGGAAACAGCAAGAAAGTAATATATTAGCATATCACTGAAAGAAAATCGTTGTGCAATTATAAATCTGTATAGTTTTAGTTCTATATTCATCTGAGCAGTGAAGGATGTGTGGTTAAGATGTGCGCTTTGCAATCGCATAGTTCTGAGTTCATTCTTAGAGCGCGTCACCTTGGGCAAGTACCTTTTACTATAACCCTGACTTGTGAGAGAATTTTGTAGCAAGAACCTTAACCACACGGCCATATATATATATATATATATATATATATATATAATAATAATAATGATAATAATAAAGGGTAAAATTAATTAATTAACTAGTAATTAATAATTCCACCAAGTAGAATTCGGCATATTAAAAGGACCATTTTTTCGGTAAACTTAAACACTATTTTATAATTACGAGTATAATTATAGCTAAGGTTCTTTGGTTCCTATTTCTAAAGTTCGGTATGTGGTAAAGCAAATCTTTGCTGAACCCTAATTATAATTATACTCATAATTATAAAATATTGTTATATATATATATATATATATATATATATATATATATATATATATATATATATATACGACGGGTTTCTTTTAGTTTCCTTCTACCGAGTCCACTCAAGAAGGATTTGATCGGCCCGAGGCTATCGTAGAAGGCAGACATGTATATATACTTGTATATGTGTGTGTGTGTCTTTGGGCCTGTGTTTGTCTCCCAAAACCGCTTGACAACCGGTGTTGCTGTGTTTATATCCCAGTAACTTAGCGGTTCGTAAGGGAGAAGATTGAATGACTACTCGACTTAAGAGAAAGTCCTAAGATTGATTTGTTCGATTAAAATCCTTCAAGGCGGTGCCCCAGCATGGGCACATTCAAGTAACTGAAACAGGTAAAAGATATATATATATATATATATATATATATATATATATAATATATATATATATATATATAACGGGAAGCTTTATGAAAATAGACAAAAGACGAAGGCAGGTGGAATACAAACAAACAATTGTATTAGTATGGCGCTCAGGAATATAAATAAAACAAGTCTTTTACGTTTCGAGCCTACGCTCTTCAACAGAAAGATACACAGAAAAGAAACACGGAAAGAAACAAGGAGAGAAAAAAAATTCGTGCAGAAGCTAGCGATTCAACATGGCGATTGGCCGTGTGGTTAAGGTGCCTGCTACCAAATTCTCTCACACGTCAGGGTTATAGTAAAAGACATTTGCCCAAGTTGACACACTGTAAGAATGAACTCGGAACTAAGCGATTGCAAAGCGCACATCTTAACCACAAATCCTTCACTGCTCAGATGAATATAGAACTAAAACTATACAGATTTATAATTGCGCAATGATTTCCTTTCAGTGATATGCTAATATATTACTTTCTTGCTGTTTCCATCCGTTTAATCTGTGATTGTTTTTTTCTTTTTTATTATCATGGTTGGAAAATATCAAAGAGATAATGGTGTAAAAGCACCGAATGAACTTATGCTGAATATGTGATTATATAATAATGATAACAGAGGCGTGGTAATATTTTTGTGTGTGTAACTTTTATTTAATAAGACAATGGTTGTTATACGTTTCTTTTCGTTGGTAGAACATTGTAAAGAAACCGATCTTACATGAACAAAAAGGAAAATTAGTATCGTGTTCTATTCGCTCAACTTACTGGAAATAGTGTTATTGTGTTACTAAGCGAGGCATTAACTAAAGTTCTTTCGTTCAATCACCAACACTCACAATTAATCTTGTGACTGAATAGTGGCGTAATTAATAA